>NC_056733.1:220187455-220277455 GCF_019279795.1 Protopterus annectens | reverse complement strand
GTTGTAAACTCCCAAGGTTTTATGTGTTTTGGAATCAAATAATTGTGTGCCGATTAAATAAGACATGATTATTCAAAGTAAACCTGAATGAGTTTAATGTGTCGTGTGTGACCATCTTTACTATTTCAGCATTGCAATCGATTTATTTTTCACATACCATGTGTTGCTGATGCAGAAAGCAGCATGCTGCCTTTCTCTGTTTCTGCTCCTACTTCCTTAAGTGCTAGGGCTCTTAGGACTGCAATCTCAATAGTCATACTTACTCATATCTGTAGTTTTTCATGTCTCTCACCTTTCTCTATGTAGTTAGCTAGATGTCTGTGTAAAGGAACTGCAATATTTTCCTTTCTATATTGCACCAGATGCTGGTAAAGCTGCAGTCTTTGAAACTCTATCTATGCTTAATGGTGTTTAAAATTTTGGATTATTGAATATTTTCTTTGTGGATTTATATTATCAAATCACAGATATTGTCAATAAATCAGAGTATCTCGCTGATGGTTGCAAAGTATTCTGAATCTACTAAAGGTAAAAGCAGAAATACTTTATAGGTGTCAGAATGTGGGAAAATACTGAAAATATCATGAACATGTTAATATCTAAAGAAACTTGTTTCTTCTTCTTCTTCTTTCGGCTTTTCCCGGTTAGGGGTCGCCACAGTGGATCATCTGTCCGCTCATGATTGGCAGTGGAGTTTTATGGTGCTGAGGTGCCAGCCCGATGCCCAACCTTCCACGGAAGGCACACACATGCACACACTCACACCTAGGGCCAATTTGGAGTGTCCAGTCCACCTACAGCATGACTTTGGCATGTGGGAGGAAACCGGAGCACCCAGAGGAAACCTACACAACCACAAGGAGGACATGCAGACTCCACACAGAAGGCACCCCAGCCGAGAACCTAACCAGAAAACCTCTTGCTGTGAGGCGGCAACGCTAACCACTGCACCACCTTGGCCGCCCTATCTAAAGAAACTTATTTAATCTTGCAATATTCAACAGTGGTTCCTTTTGGTCTGGTTCTGTCATTGGCTAATGTTTCATCATGTTTCATGTTTTTGTTGGCTGTTTTAACTTTGTTAACTTTTAAGATGAGGTTATCTATTATAAAAATCAATTGATTTATGTTTATTTCACTTCCACAGAAGGCTGTTATAGCCAAAAGGTAATTTAATAAAGTAAAATTCATGGGCCATTGTTGTTGTTTTCACAGAACTATTTATTTAATTGTTTGGAGGGAGTGAGGCAGGGAGGAGACATAGATAATTTATTTCACTAGTCCATTCATTACTGTGAATGGCCACAACTCATCAATAACCAAGATAAGGACAACTAAACTAAGCAAGTATCAAAGCACACTAGACTGGATGGTATTACCCACTTCAGATCATATAAGCTCAAAAGGCCTCTTGTCTGACTCCATAAGTCAGTAGCAACCCTTGTTTGCAGTCTGGTCCTATTCAAAGATAAAATGACAATATAACAACTCTTTTTAGAAGTAGTGCTGATTACATATCAATAAAGTTTGTTGATTTACATAAACAGGGCCCCTTAAATATCTGGATAGTGGATGCTGCCATTAATTATTTCAGTAATTATTTTTAAACACTCTTAATAGTCTTGCACATGTGCACAGAAAAAATGTCACAAACACATTTTTGGATCACTGAAGAGGTAAAAGTTCTCACTGGCTAGGCCGCATCATGCTTGGAGGCTTACTGTCCAAATAAGACAAATGCTCTCATAAATGGTACATAAAATACTTAGAAATAAAGATAAAATACTACTTGTCAGCAGTAAGAGACATTGCATTACAATAGCTTGATGCGACCCTGTTAGCAGCATTTGACCTTCTACATCTTCTTTACTCCTAGCTATTCCTTACCTTTTCTTCATCTGTCTCCTTGTCAGCTGTCATGGTAATTCCTTCCATGCATTCAGAACCACATTTATGAAGAAATACTTTAAGATGATGAAGAGGAAGTTAGTCCCTTCAGTTGGTTGCCTCTGCCTTCTCCCTCCACTCTGAAAATCCTATTCAAGCTGACCCCTATGACATGATCTTGTGCACAAATATCATGTTCTACTCTCTCTTATGGTCTTTAGTGAGAAGATATCCCCCAGATTTCTTATAACACCCTGATGTTCATTTTCTTATACAGCCTCAAAATCAGCACACAGCCTTCGAGATGTGATCTGACTAGTGCTTGGTATAGTAAATACAGTAGACACCCTCTTATCCGGCTTCTTTTTAACCAGCCTCCTCTTTAATCAGCCATCAAATTTCTGCTGTAGCCCTAGCAAAAGGCAACAGAGAAGAACAACACTTCAACCTCCTCAGGGTTAAATAATGACAGACATTTGAGTTTTAGACTTCATGTTCATTAGAACAATGCATACAAACACAAATTCTGTTATTTTAGCTGATTTATAACCTATAAATACTATTTTGTATGATTTTTCTGATTACCTCTTTTATTCTGGCACCTGCTGAATATTACCTGTTTCTTTCTGGAGTATGTGATCCTGAGGATCATGACACCATTCTGTTACTTCTCACCACTGCCCTCTCACTCTGCTACTGGTGGTCTAATCCACTCCCCCATAAATAATACTTTACAGCGCAGTTGTTGTAGCTTTAGTATAGCACTTTACATTTTTTTTCTTGCCACCTTTCTGTCTATTTGGTCACGTTTTCTAAATACCTCCCATCCTCCATTGATGCATCTATCATTGTGTCATCAGCAAAGAGAATGTTCCTGTTCTCTTTTTCCTCAGATGCGTTTTAGACAAACACACTGAAAGGTAATGGCCCACATCAGACCTCCGAGGTACTCCATGAGTTACTTTTCCTATTATTGACATTATCCTTCATTTGATATCTGTCACTTACCATTCAACATGCAACAACCAGCACCTCAGTTTTCATCCTACTTTAAACCTTCCAGATTTTTCTAAAACCTATAAAATAAACACATTTCACTTTTAAAATGTCATTTTTAATTTATTATAATTTTTATTGATTTTATGTATGCAATAAAAACAACGAGCAGAAAATATATACAAGTAAGCAAAAAGAATGCTGATGAATCAGGTGTTGAAAAAACATACTTTAATACAAAAGACTGATTACTTTTATCCTCAATGTTATTCTCATATTTTTCTAAAAAAATGCAAATTTAATCCACAGTTTAGAGATAATTTCCCTTCATTTTTTGGTGCTGAATGTATATCTCCATTATGTACATAATTGTGAATTCTGAGAAATTCATCAAATGCAGTATGAGATGAGTTACTCCATTTCCTTGTTATGGTTTTTCTAGACACAGCTAATATAGCCCACAATAAAGATATCTGCTCCAAAATGACATAGGTAAGAATGGATCACTGAATCAGAGTAAATAAACAGATTCATAAAAATATCTGTCCAAAGAGTTTTACACAATTATTGCAGGTCCTGCCAATAACTGTAAACAATTTCACACTCATAAAAATGCAAAGAATTTCACAGTCATAAAAATCCAACATCAATAAATGTTTAAAGATTTTTTGCCTCTTCAACAAATAATATTCTCAGTGTAAATATCCTACCAATTATATAATTTCAAAGTAAAGAAATTTCTAAAGCAAAGATAAAGAAATACAGGAGATCTAAAGGTTATAAACTTTTTACTCAAATCCAGACCATAATGTAACAATTAAAAAAAAAGTCCTATAATTGTCTGGAGTAATTGTTTTGATATCTAATAAAACTTGTATAATAAAGAAAGATAAGATTTTAAAAACAATTTATCAGCTAGAATTAAATATATAAAAGATATAAATCTGAACAATATAGGAACTCATCCCTTAAATATATAATTTTGGAAGTTTAACAGATAAACTATTTCTCAAATGTTGTATCACTATATTTTGGTAGTAAGGGACTTTTGGCAAGGGAGGAGGATTATGCTTATGTGTATTTAAATACCACCCAAAATGGCTATTATAAAGCTTAAGAAAATTTTTGAAGAAATAATCAGTTTTCAGCAAGGAATATTTATAGCTTGGAACCCGGAACTTGATTTGTAGAACTGAGGATGTATCAGGGAGCTAGTAGGGAAAACATAACAAAAGAGTGTAGATTTCTGAAAAAACAATTATGAAAATATTCAGTATGGAAGATGTGAATTTAGTAGGAGGAATTCAGACAGAATTTACATATTATTCTCAAAGGTACCATAACTGAGCTAGGCCAGAAAGAAATTATATTTTACTGGAGCATATGCATTTCATAGGTTCATAGGTAAGTACTAGGCTATCAGCCCTAGAGCCTATATAAACCTAGCCAAAAAGGTTCCCTGGCTTTCGCCACCCAAGAAAATTATTTTCCTGTGTCCCTGTCTAGCAGAGCCACAGAAGTGATCTTCGGGGTGAATTTCCTGTTTCCCATCCAATTGTCAAGATTTTTCTTAAAGAGGGCTAATGAGGAGCTTTGTTTGACATGAATGGGTAGTCTGTTCCAGAGCATGGGAAG
The DNA here is from genome assembly GCF_019279795.1 of Protopterus annectens. NCBI lineage: Eukaryota > Metazoa > Chordata > Ceratodontiformes > Protopteridae > Protopterus > Protopterus annectens. Next base: position 220,272,937 of record NC_056733.1, on the reverse strand, counting down.
TCTCTGGGACAGGAATCTATCCCTCCAGCATGTTCTGTTTATTGTGGTGACAAGGTTTTAGGTCCCTGGAGCATGTGGCTCAGAGAGATTGGGATTTCTTTAAGTGTATCATGTCCATCACATCTGGGTTAGACATGACTTTGTATGTTAGGTAGAGATCCCCTCTGAGTAGGCGATATGCAATGGAGTAGAGATGGAGTTTTTTGAGATGGTCTGCATATGGCATCTGTTTGAGGCCAGTAATCCTCTTAGTGAGGTATTTCTGTGGCCTTTCTAGTTGTAGATGTCTTGCAAGGTACATGCCAAATGGGGCATTGTACTGTATAATGGGTCTTAAGAGGGATGAGTAGAGAGGAACAATGACCTCTTTTTCTGGAGGAGAACCCCTTTGTGATGAGGTGTGCCACATAGAAGGATTTCCTAACTACTGTGTTGACATGATTATCAAAGGAGAGACTACAATCCACCTGTGTCCCAAGGTCTCTTATCACACTTTCGGTGCTTAGTAGGCTACCTCCTATGTGGTAGTTCATGGGTACGGTGTTTTTTTCCAAAGGAGAAGACAATGCACTTCTTGGCACTGAGCTTGAAGCCATGACTTTGACACCAAGCATCAGTCTCAGTAGTGAGGCCTCTTTGTAAAATGTCCACATTCTTAGGTGATTCTATTATGGCTCTTAGTTTGCAGTCATCTGAAAACTTCATCAGCCAGAGACCAGCTGTGTTAGCCTGGACTTCTGAGAAGTATATACCGAATAGGAGAGGACCCAGGACTGAACCCTGTGGTACTCCACTTGTCACTGGTCTGTAGTCAGATTTGGAGTCTGCTACTTTCACTGTGTGGGTTTTGTCAGTGAGCCAGTTGGCCACCCAGCTTGTGACATAGGGATTTATGCCCAGTCTAGTGGGTTTATGTATAATACCAGAGTGGGGGATGGTGTTGAAAGCCTTGGTGAGGTCAAGATAGGCTGTGTGCACCACCTTACCCTCGTCCACGGCTCTGGTGACTGCTTCAAAGAAGTCAATCAGGTTTAGGAGACATGATCTACCTTTTACAAACCCAAACTGAGTGGAGTCCAGAATTTGGAGATTACCTATGTCATTGTTTATAAGCTCCAGGACGATGCGTTCCATGGCTTTGCAGACCTGGCTCATCAGGCTAATGGGACGGTAGCTCGTGGTATTTAATTGAAATCTTTGACAAACATTCAATAACTTTTTCAGATCATCACCAATAAAAGGTAAGATAAAATACACGGTAATGAAGTACAAATAATACATTGGCATTTTCCTACGTACCTGTTAAAAAGAGAGGAGTGTAAGGCATAAGTAGTGGAAATTATGTGAGAGTTATTAAGGAAGATAGACATTTCTTCAGAAGGGATGGCTAGTGAGTGGAATAAAATGAGAACTGAGTTCAAAAATAGTGTAGAAATAAAGGAGAAAGAGATATGGTTAAGAAGTAATAGGAATTATTTAGGTGAGCTGGCAAAGGTTAAAGTATAGCAGAATAATAAGAAAGTCAAAGAACAAGAAAAGCAGCAACTGCAGAGTGCTAAAGAGAAAATAAGGGAGTATTTAGATAGTATGAATGAGTAGAAATATCTCTGTTAACAACTCCAGAGCACAAAAAAATATTAGCATAATGACTTAGGCAACAGAAAGTAGAAAGGGATGTTGGCAAACTTAGGGAACCTATCACAAGAAAAATAACAAAAGATCCTAAAGAGTTATTTGAGAGGTTTTAAAAATTTTATGAACATTTGTATTAAGCAGAGGAATGTGGAAACCAAGAAAAAAAATGGAAATATTTATGGAAGGGTTAATTATGCCAATGGTAGAGGAAGATGAGGCTCAATAACCAATAGTTACTCTAGGAGGAGATGAGATAAAAATGGTGATGTATAATCAAGCTACACAGAAGTTTCCAGGAATGTATGGTATTCCTGTGAAAGTTTGGAAGTTAGGAAGGAAAAAAGTGATAAAGATCTGGAAGGATTTGTTTAATAGTATTTTAAATGGAGGTGAAGCTCCAGCATCTTGGAAGATGTGGTGGTGGTATTACCAAAAGAGAGTAAAGACCTATCAAAGCAATCAAACTCAGCTTCATATGGATCCATTCAAAATTTAAACCATTGTTATAAAGTGTTTATGTCTATACTAGATAATCCACAGACAAGAAGAACCGAACCAAAAAGCACAAAGTGTAGCTTTATTGAACAACAAACAGGTCAATAAATCAAGCGCTTTCACCAGGCAAATACCTGGCTTTCTCAAGATAAAAAGTAGTGTGACTGAAAAGTTTAAATACTTAAGCATCTGATCACATGGTACTTAATTAGTTCAGCAAACATCCACTTAAGAAGGCAGTTAATTAGTAACTGAACTCAGTGAGTGAAAAGTATGCATATGAAAATGCAGAATAAAAGTTCAAATAGTGAAAACACTAAAAAATCATTTAAAAATCATTTAAAAATGATGTACAAATGTGTGCATAAAAAATCACAAATGTGTAAGATAAAAGACATTTACTAATTGTAACAAGAAAATCATAGCCTAGCCCTTCTCAGCTTTAGTACACTGGATATATTAATGGCCTCATTGAGACCAGGGTATTTTGCAGCATTAAGTCTAAGCTGCCATAAAAGTTCTTTATATTCAAGGCGGGCTTCCCAGTCACCTCCTCTGGCATCCTGGGTCACCTGTTCAAGAATTTATTATTATTATTATATTATTATTGACCTGTTTGTTGTTCAATAAAGCTGCACTTTGTGCTTTTTGGTTCGGTTCTTCTTGTCTGTGGATTATCTTTTATCTTATTTGCCTTGGTTTCTTGGAAGTTATGTCTATACTAGCTAAGAGAATACCAGAAGGGTTGCCAAAATTGAGAGATATGGATAAGTGTGTTTTTGGAAAGGGCAACCATTTCACAACATTAATAGAGCAATGATCCTGAGGAAAGCAGAGCATAAGAAAATTGTTGTTGGTAGGTCTTAGTGTTTGACAGAATATTCTGAGATTTTATAAGTAAGGCAATGAAAGTGTCTGCATTCCCTGATACAATAATAGGCTTAATTAGGAGGATATATGAAGGACTGAAGGCAAGAATTAAGGTGGGAGGGCTCCTGTCTGATTATTTATTATTTATGTATTTAGTCCTTTAATTATTTATTTATTTAACATTTGTTTACTGGGAAAGTTTGATTTGGAACATGCAGACTCCACACAGAATGCACCCCAGACGAGAATCGAATTGGAGAACCTCTTGCTGTGAGGCAACAACTTTAACCACTACACCAGTGCACCATCCCGTTTTCTTTGACATTAGCTTTGCTTGAACAGAAGAATCAAGAAAGGGTATCCTCTTTCCCCTTTGTTATTTGCTTTATATTTAGAGCCATTGGCAAAGAAAATAAGGGACTCAGAAATTCAAGGATATGATTCAAAGTGTATGGTAGCCAAGAAAAATTGACTTTATTTGTGAATAATATTATTTTATACTTGACAAATCCAGTAAAGCATATTTCAGTATCATAGAACATTTTGAGACAGTTTCAATTTTTTTTCTAGATATAAAATTAATGAAGATAAAACAAAAGCTACAGCAGCAAATTATGTACCTACTCATGAATTGATTCAGCAATACCATTTTTATGTGCACCTGATGGTATTTAGGTGTATGGATTGTAAAGGATTCTGTTATGGTAGATAAGGATACATGGGAAGAGACTAAATGAAAAATAATACAAAACTGAGAAACTGAAAGATTTTTTTTATGGATATGGATAGTAAAATGCATGCAGTGAAAAGTTTTTGTCCCTTTAGTTTGATATGGAGGTTAAATATATTTTTATCAACCAGTAGAGAACTTGTGGACAATAATTAATAAAGGGTTGAAGGAATTTATTTGGGAGGGGAAGAAAGTGACAATTAAATTGGATATTTTGATCCTCCTCACAGAGTAATGTAGTTTAGGATTACCTGATTTCTGTGAATATTTTAGACTTATGCCATTAAGGCTTATATACACAACACAACCAAGATGGTTTTAAATCAAAGTGGAAGGGGATGTTGATGATGATAATGAAGATGATGATGATGTGGGGGTGGTCAAGAAATAAAGAGAGAGTAGGATTTTGGATGTAGATCCTTAAGGAGAAAAACAACCATACAGAATATTATATTCATGAAGTTGCAGAAAGTATTCTAAGAACTCAGTCAATATGGGAATGGCAAATGGTGAGTTTGCAAATAGGGATGACTACAAGTAGGGGTACAGAAAATAGTCAAGAAGTGACAGGAATTCACTGGAGAAAACTGAAAAAGAAACCAAGATACTGGGAGTAAGTAACTAGCGAGGGAAAGGTAGTGTAGCTGGATGAGCTCAAGGAGAAGTCTGGACTGCAGGTAAGAGATTAATATCAGAGTACAGGCAAAGAGAAGGGGATGGGAAGTAAGACCAGCTAAGATAGATTTTTTGGTCGCGTCTAAACATAAGCTGCAGTTAAAAAGTGATAATTAGTAGGGCATATAAAATATTGTATGATAACTATAAGTATCAATTGGAGGAGGTTAGAAATAATTGAGAAGAGAGACTGGAAAAGCAATTTACAAAGGAACAATGGAAGGACACGTGTATGGATCATAAGTATGCAACAAAAGCCAGGTTTGGGATTTTTACTTGCAAGAGTTTGCATAGGTGCATCACTTTTCTCTACACAGTGCTTTTGTGGTTAATAGGTATTTTTATACCCAAACAGACTTCAAAGAATTTTTTCCTCAAGTAGATAGAAAGTGCTGGAGGCATGATGAGAAAAAGTGAAGTAACCGGGAACATGTTTTTTAGGGATGTAATTAGCTGGCAGTTTTTAAAACTACCACAAAGAGTACTATACCAAATATATTGAGGTAGCAAATGACTGTAACTGAGAAAATGATTCTTTTGAACTGGGACACAGGATCTGAATTGCCTAGACATAGTAAGGACTTGTTATGTTTAATGCTATTGGCTACCAAAAAAGCAATTACTAGAAAATGGAAATCAAAATCTGAACCAAATGTAATTGAAGTATTGAATATTGTTAAACACATTAATGAATAGAAAGTGAGATCTTTAGAAGAGGGAAGAAGCAAATTACAGAAAAATAAATGGAATTTGTGGGAGTGATACATGCAAAATAATATTAAGGAAGATGAGCAAAGTTTAAGAGAAGGCAGGAATTGAGCAATACATGTAATATCTGAGAGAATGACAGTTGTTATAATGAAAGAAGACATATGCAATGCATAATGTATGAAAATGTTATTATGGTTCATTTTCTTTTCTAACAATGTATGTGTGCATATGTCTTAAATAATCATTTCATAAAGTTGTTTAAAAATGCTTTATCAGTCAGCTTTATTCAGAAAATTATATTTATTTTGAATATCAGATAAAGATAATACTTTTAAACAGTAAAATCAATAAAATATAATATATCTTAGCCTCATTTGCTAGATGGCAAGCAACCAATGTTTCAAAGCTAAAATTTGGTAAATAAGAATGGAAATGTTATAATGTCTAAGTAATGCATCTTGACTCCACTGGAAAATAAATATTATATTGAATATAAGTTTATGAAACCAAAACCATATTATTATTTAATATACTTAATTGGGAATAGTTAAACTCCTGTTAGTTTAGCTTCCAAAGGTATACAAATCTATATGTAGCATTAATTAATTAATTAATTAATTCATTCATTCATTCATTAATTCATTAATTAATTACTTTATATTAGTTTGGTTAATAAAATATCATATGTAAGCAATAATCTTTTTATTCAAAATCTTTATTAGCTAGCCATCTCCATAGCATAGAGGGATAAATCTCTGAATACTGCTTGGGTGACCTGACTTTGGTTAGTGGCTGAGATGCCTGCTGGAGCTGGCCAGGATGAAGATGAATGATGAGGCATTGTCTTCTCACCTGTTAGAGATGGATAAGATGTGGGGGTATTGAGGGGCCATGGCCATGTCACAAGCCTAGTGGTGATGGCATGGCCACAGAGGGGACGACAATACTGTGGTAGGTGAGCAGGTAAGAGGGACTTTCCCTCAAGGTGCCATTGCACACCCACCTCTGACATCAGTCCTTGCATGTCTGTGGAAGGTAGAGCTTAAAGAAATAATCAGCTGGCCACATTATGGTGCCCCCATCTTCCCTGTTCTGCTCTCCTGCTCACAGATGCATTCATAGCCCAATGGCCAAGAGGTCTTCCTACCCAGAGGAATGAGACCCACTTAATAAATGGGACATCTGGAGTACTCCCCGGTGTAGTCACCCCCAGGGAGTGAAGGAGCAATGGAGGAAGTCAGGGGCCAGAGATCAACAGTAACTGGCAAAAAAACATTCTTTATCACTATGAGCTTCCTATTGTGATGGGCTAGTAGCAACAGTTACAATAGGTGCTCTCCTTTCCCCCATGAAAATGTATAGTAAAATAAATATATAACTGGTCAGTCACTTCTTTATCAAAACCACTGGTAGCCATTCTGATGATGAAGATGGTATTTACTAAAAATTAAAATAAAAAGTAGAAAGTCAGCAGTCATGCAGTCACACATAGACTCAAAATGTCAGACTATAGGGTCAGTGGCCAGGCAAGATATGCTTAACAATAACTAGACATCAAAAGAACCCTTGCATTATTCATGTTATGAAGAAATTAAAAAGTAGATAAAAAGCTATATAGCTGTTTTAACATGTGTCTGGTATGCCTATAGGAAACAGGAAAAGCCTTGTTAGTGCAGTTATAGTACGTACATAAACTGCAGCGGGACACAAGGGAAAAGGAAACCCATGTGTTCGATGTATAAGTCACCTAAAGCTATTGAAATATTGTGTTGCTGATACTGAAGGTCGGTCCCACAGAAGACTATAAGATTTAAAGGCATGCCAGAACAGGCAGATGCAGGAGGTACATTATGTTTCAGAGAGCAAAAGCTTGCAGGGTGGACAGGTGTAAAAGGAGAGGTGGTACAGTTATTGAGAGTATATAAAATATTTGTGCTGGATCTGCCAAAAATGCCAAAAAGTCACATCAGTTGATAGTGAGGTTTGCAACAAGGATTCAGAAAGAAAAAAAGTGTTGCTTTTGGATTTCAAGGGAAAACATTTTACAAAGATGTCCAGATATACTTTGAGCATGACTATAGCAAAGAACCAGACAAAGAAGAATAGATTAATTTCAGTATGAGGTTGTATTGGCTCCATAAATTATGTTTTAAACTGGTTTACCTGGTGAGTTTTTAAGTATTTTCCCCATCTGGAGTAAAACCTTTCCTAGAACTAGATATAGAACAAGGAATCAAGCAGTGGACTTTTAAATATACAGAGCAGTAGACAGCTATTGAAGCAGTAAGAAATGGTGGATCTGGTCAAGATATAAACAAAAGAACACTGGAACCATTCTGCTATTTAATTAGAGGTTGATGCAGTGAGAAAAGTCATGTTTAACAGGTGGCTCCTGAGGCAATCTAGAGGATGAATGAGAAATGAAAGAAAGATACAGTAAACTCTCAGTTAACCGGAGCTCAAGCAACTGGCAAAAAATTGAAGAAATATAGTACAATTTTTATGTGTTGAACTTTCTGTTTTCCTCCCGCATAAACATACCTTACATTTTTAGAGTTTTAGAGTTTTAAAAAGGAAGATAGGAATAAATTCCCCTCTCCCTCCAACCTTAGAATAAGTCACCACAAGGTCCCTAAAAATCCTGGCATAACTTATATAGGTCACCACAAAGAGCCTGTAAATTTTGAAGTAGGGTATATAGGTCACCACAAAAGTACCAGTCTGTAAGATTTTGCATATGTGGGTGGAAGTCACCACATAAATATTTTTATACCTAAAAGAAGCAGGGTGCTATGTTTTCTGGAGTGCCTAATAATTCTCAAAGGTGCAGTCTAGGGATAGCAGGGACTTTCTTCCTAACATTTTTGAATGTTGCTAAACTGAGGTGGGCTACCAGCCACAACTCTGAGCTGAGATATCAGAAGAGGCTTCTGAACTTCCCAAAAAACATAAGTTGCCTGTTTTTTGCTTGATTATAGTATGTACCACACGTTTTATTGTGTTCTGCTTATTTAGTACTGTATTTCAATGCTGTAAACTAAACTGCACTGTTTGTACTACATTTGTCATCCTTACTGGGCCTGTTAAATTATATATATATATATATATATATATATATATATTGCTATTTTCATTGTTTGCAAAGTAATCGCTACTTTTCACTGTTTGCAAGGCATCTGTTCTGTTTGTTCTATTTTCCTGCCAAGCAGTGTTTAAATAACTGATTTGTTTGCTGTTTAAAACATTCTTTAGTGTCTCCTTGCTGTTTTTTCTGCTGTTTAAAATATTTTTAGTGTCTCACTGCTGTTATTCTGCTGTTTAAAAATTTTTAGTGTTTCCTGCCTAAATTAGTGTAGCTAGTAGCTGTAGCATAGTCCAGATACAGGTTTACTGCATCTTTATCTGTTTGTAGTGGTTGCTGTATTCTGAGCGCATTTCCCAAGCCATCTTTGATTGGAAGGGGCCCTTCTGCATCCGTGTGTGCTGATTATAACCTTTCTGGTGAAGGGTGATTGGTCTAGAGCTTGTTGTAAGCACCCTCATTGGTTCTTTTGATTTTTTAAATAGTTGTTTTTTTTATTTTTAGATTCTGGTATTTAAGCCCTGTGTTTGAGCTGGTTTCTGCTTGTTTGCGCATCACACAGCACTGTGCAGTGCTCTGTAATTGTGCGCCATAGCTGCACAGATAATTTCAACAATTTTTCCCTTAGATACAGCTGTAGTATATTAGTCCTCATCTTTAGTACATCTCTGGTCTAAGAAGTATTGCTAGTGAGCTGTGATCTATTAAACCAATGGCCAAAACCCTGTCAGAAATACCCATCTACAGAGCTCCTCCTAGATCAGTCCTGAAAGCACCCTCTTTGTGATAACAGTGCTTCAAACCTAACATTATGGACAGCTGGACTATACTTGTTTCTCCTGCCAGCCTTGTTGACTTGGACCTTACGTACACTGACACTAATAACTCACTCTAGTACAGAGTGAGAGAGATGTACCTACACCAAGAATCTTGAGCCCCTGCTCTCTCATACTCAAAACCGTAACACTGAAGAGGCTGTCAACTCATCCACCACTACTCATGCACATAATACCACTACTCATACACGTAGTACGCATCCAACACATAAATCAATATACATGAAGGTTCTCTCAAAGAACTTACTGAAACACCTGAGACCTCCAAAACAAAAAACTGCTACAACTAACACAGTTCCCACAGCACCCAAGAAACATAGCAACACCAGTGTCTTACCTACCAAGACCTTAAGGAGTGACACTAAAAAAAACACATTTTCTTGTCATTGGAAACTCCACGGTGAGACACACGGATGTCCCACTCACCAGGTTAGATAAGGAGAATGTCACGGTCAGTTGCCTGTCCAGTGCCAGGATTCATCAGATCATACATGCACTCAGGTCTCTCTGCAACAAGTACCATTATGACTCTGTCATAGCTCATGTTGGAGTGAACAACCTGAGATATACCCCATTGGACTATATGAAGACTGACATGATTGAGCTCTCCAAGTATGTGTCCCAGGCAGTTATGTCCTTAGCCTTGAGCAGCATATTACCCTCACCTAGAATGATACCACAGTATAAACAAAACATTATCAATTTTAATAATTGACTTAGTTTCTGATGACAGTCAAAGGGGATGCAGTTTCTTTCATCCTGGGATGACATGGTCGACAAACCTCACTGCTTTGCCAGAGACAATTTGCACCTGGCACCACTAGGCTTTCAGTTGCTGGCAAATGCTTTTGCTCCCCCATAGTGCCTTTTTTAGGCAAGGTCTCAAAAACAAATTTGCAGACGTGAAAATTGCCAACCATAACAAAATAAGGGTTATGCTGCTAAATGCTAGGAGCTTAAACCAAAAACTGCACACCCTGAATACACTTCTATCACTGTAGGATGTAGATGTTTGTGCAGTCACAGAAACCTAGTTCATGGCCTCAGAGAGTACCGTGGCCTTGCAAGGCTACAATGCCTTCCATACCTTCAGACCACAAAACAAAAGTGCGAGAACCAAAGGAAGTGGTGTTGCTATCTATATTAGAGATAAATTCACATCCTGACTAGTTAGACTGGACAACTCTGTGGAGTTACTCCATGTTCTGAATACTGTGGGTAAGACCCTCATTCAAGTCATAGCTAGTTATAGATCTCCTTCCATGTATCATGATGCGCATGAGACCCACTTGACTAAACTGGAGTCAATCCAAATATTGCCAAACACGCTGGTCATGGGAGTTTCAATTATCTCACCATCAACTGGGAAACCTAGTCTAGCCCTAACTCTCTAGCGTAAAAGTTCCTTGACTTTGTTAACTCAAATGTCCTGGAACAAATTGTTCAAACCCCAATAAGAGGAACAAACATAGTAGATCTGGTCCTCACTAACATGACAAACAGATGCACCATAGCAACTGTCGGACCCTCATTAGTTAAATCTGGTCATAAATCAGTTGCCTTCGAACTGGAACTAACACCATAACTCACAAAGAGCAAAGTTAAACTAAAAAACTTCACCAAAGCAAACTATACCCTCCTAGGGGAAGGTATAAATGCATTCCAAGCCCCACCCCCAGCTGGAAGTGGTAACTACACCAAAGCTTACACTAAAGCCCTGCAAAATCAATTGTATAAGTGTATAGACTCAGCTGTTCTGGAGAGAATCAAAGCCAAAGCCCCAAGTTAAAAAAAAAAAAAAAATCATTCTGGTGGACATCCAGTGGCAACAAACTTTACAACAAATGCAAAAAGTTGCTGTCTAAGAAAACTAAGGTGAGGTCCCAACAATGGAAAAGCGCCCTTCTCAGCCTCAATAGGCAAATAAAGCAATGTGTCAAATCCTCTAAGGGTAACTTTGAGAAAACCTTAGCAGTCACAGCCAAGGATAATCATAAGGCCTTTTACAGCTATGTTTGTAGATTAAAAGGTAGGACCAAAGTATGTGCTGAACTAGTGACTAAAGATATCACACACACTCATCATGTAAGAGATAGCAAACCTCCTAGCAGACAGATTTGTTGAAAATTTCACTCCCTTATCCCCTCCAAACTTATCACAAACCTTGCCCCAACTTCTCCTCCACTCTACGTATCTGTTCTTTAAAGCCTTGTCTAAGGCAAAAAACAGAGCCTTTATGGGGACCAGATGGCATCCCAGACTGTCTTCTAAACAAATTAAAATGAGCTAGCATCATCATTATGTATCCTAGTCAATCATAGCCTAACCACTAGCTTTGTTCCTGTGGAATGTAGAACAGCAACAGTTTTTCCCCTCCACAAAGTGGCTTAGCAACAGACACAGGGAACTATAGACCCATACGTCTGACCAGCCTCATCTGTAAAACCATGCAATGTATCACCATGAGTTTCATACATAATGACATAGAAGACCTCCAAACCCTGGATCCAACCCAATTCTGCTTCATCAAAGGCAGATCCTGCCTGTTACACCTGGTGGATTTCTTCGAAAATGTGACCAGGGCCACTGACAAGGGCAAATTTGCACACACGGCATACCTCGACTTGACAAAGGCCTTTGACACAATCCCACACTCAGGCATTACCATTAAACTTAGCAAACTGAATGTAAACCCCTTTGATGTAAGATGGGTTGCCAACTGGCTCACAGACCAGTCAGACACTATCAAAGTGTGTGACTCCACCATCAACCTGTCACCAGCGGGGTGCCGCAAGGTTCAGTGCTGGGTCCCCTACTATTTGGTATATATGTCTCAGAAATTCAGGCCAAAACTAAGGGTCTGTGGCTGACCAAGTTTGTGGATGGATGACTGCAAACTGGGTGAAATTATTAAATCCCCAAATGACGTCAGTATATTTTTAGGAGGGTCTTACACAGACCGACTGGTGTCTTAGTCACTGTCTCAGACTGAATGCAGAGAAAGGCATCATCATTCCCTTCAGTAAAACGATGTGTCTTCACACTATCAACTTAACAACAATACCCTATATACCTACAAAGTGGTAAGAGGTATGGGATCACAAGTAGACTGCAACCTTAATTTTGACCACCATGTGTCTACTGTAATATGCAAGGCTTTCTACGTAGCACACTTGATTAGCAAAGGCATCACCTCTAGAGCAAAGGAAGTCATAAACCCGCTATACTCATCACTAATCAGGCCCATAATTGAATATAACGCCCATTTCAGCATGTACCGTACAGCGCACCTACAGCAATTGGAGAGACCTCAGAAGTTTCTAACTTAGAAGATCAAGGGACTCTAGCACATGCCTTGCACAGACTGACTAAAGTCCCTGTCACTATACTCAGTATTGCATAGACTTTTTTGGGGAGACTTATGCCTGGCTTACATAAGAATCTCCAACCCAAACCTAATGAATTTGCTGCACATCTGTAAATCAAACAGGACTAGAGTTACCCGTTGCAGTGACAAAAATATGGCCTGTGACTTGAATAGGATATGCTGGAGGTACAGATTTGTCTTCCATTCACTGCCAGGTCTTTGGAATAGGCTGCTAATTCATGTGAAACAGAGAACCTCTATTGCACTGTTCAAAAGGAACCTGGACGAGTGGGTGGGGCACCATAAATTCTTACCGGGATAGTACCCACAACCCTCCTGGACATAGGCAATCATTAATAAATACAATCCTGGCTATTGACTAGAGTATCTATGGTATTACATTGGGATAAAATGTCTGTGTTTGAAATGACTTCCAGGCTGATAGCCTAGTAACCTCCTATGATCCTCCGAATAAGTAACTCATTGAAGGAATCTTTGGCACAGAGGATATGCAGAAAATAGATACTTAGGGACAATAGAATTTTATGAAGCTCTGTTTTTAGTGGGAAATGGTTTATTCAGTTTTTGTTCTCCAAGAAAGCCATTACAGAAAAATAGAAGTAATAGGGTCACAAGTGGCTAGCTCACCTTTGTATCTCTATACAGTTTAAATAACAAGCAAGGAGTGAAAGAATACAGGCTTATGGTGCATAAATGTACATCTGGGGTTGTGCCTGCATAATATGTAAGAAACAGTTTAGCTGTTTTTGTACTGTCTGACAATTTATCTTGTGAGTATTTTTAATGTAAAATGCATGTAATGTGTTCTGAAATTGTTTACTTTCCTGTTTTTGGTTGTTATATTGTCCTAACTTGTTTGCTGTTAAAATGAAAAAAAAAGTTTCTGTTAAATATCCTTATCAGCTGAATACCCTTTTATTGAATTATTACTTCTAACTATATTTCCAAAGATCATGATAGCCAATGCAAATAATGAAAAAAAAAACAACTTTGCTTTGCTCCCTTCATTACTTATATATGCAAGGACAGGCATAATCCAGTGTTTATGCATTAATGAAATATAATATAACTTATTTATTTTAAAATTGGAAATTTCTAATACTTTAAAAAAGGCATGATTAATTCATTGAATCAATTTTTTTCAGTATTTAATTACTGCTAAATTCTTACATAAATATTCAATATAATCTAGAATAGTTATAATTCTTTTAGTGCTACCCTGAATTTTTCTGCTCAACATATAAATCCAGCCTGATCTTTATTAATCAAATCTGGAATAGCATTGTTATCTCTATTAGTTAAATGGGCATACTTTATGATTACTTTATAATAAAGAAATGTGTCTTTAAGTTGTACATATCAAATAGTCCTTATTTTGCCCTGAAACAGGCACAGTTAAAAATAATTCCATAACTGAGGAATATTATTGGGTATACTAATATTACTGGGAAATAATTTATGCAACTGTGGTAAATTCCATCATCTCCTAGAATATTATGTTTTACTTATTCAATTTGCTGTATAACTTCACACATAATTCTCTGTTTCTTTAAATTGTTTGTATTTTCCTCTGTAAAAGATTTATTGACATTATCTTTAAGAAAATACTCTAATTCTTGTAATTTTATTTCGTATTTAGACTGATATGTATTCAGAAAAAGGTTTTAAAAATGAATATCTTATCTGTATTAATTTATCTTTTATTATTAATATAATTTCTAATAACCTGTATTTTTCCATGCCTGTGATTTATCTGCTGACTCCCCTACCTTCACCCAGTTGGCCCATTCATTTCTTCTCCTTAGGGATGACTATTGGCTCTGCAGAGGTTTATCAGCTCCTGCCCCAGACAACCACATTGGACCATCTCCAGGTAGGGCGAGAGTCCTATAACCCAATCATTCCCTGCCTAGAACGCTCACCAGTGCTGCCCACATGAGAACTGAGGCCAGGTCCATCCCCTGTGAGGACAGGAGACCTACAATTCATTCCATCCATGAGCACCCCATCCCCATCCCTCCTTTAGAGGTGAGTGTTGGATAGCAGGCAGTGGGTCAGTCTTTAAGTTGGGTGGACATTTACCGCATCCTGGAACTCCTACTCCCTGCTGCAGCTCCTTTTAGTTGTATTACTGCTGCTATGACAGTTTAGCAAAGCATGTGCTTAAATACACATTCTTTGCAACACAAAGTGCTTCTGATAGGTGTTAAGCAAGCAGCAAGATGGTGCCACCTCCCTCCCCCTAGATGGGTGAACCAGTAATGGCTGCTTACTCCGATCCCTGCTGGCTCATGCCTTTCAGTACCAGTATCACTAATCAAACACAGAATACAAGCATCTGCATTACAGGCATAGCTTCATCCCACTGCACCATTAGGATGTGCCCTTGCATTTGTTTTGTGCTTGAAAAAATAAGTTTTGCAATCACAAGAAAACAAAGAAAGAAATCCAAGAACCTAACAAATTTTGGGTCTATATTTACCCATTGAACGTCCACCGAACGTCCATTAATTGAACTCTAATCATCAAAATGTCCTTCAATTGAAAGGCCATATCATCATAAAGATTTACATCAAACAATGATAGTTGGCCAACATAAAGGAAGTGGAACATAGTACTTACTTTTATGTAACTTAGGTATAAGGAAACCTGCCCCTTCCCCATTGTCGATCTTGGTGTTGGTCGAATACTCTTTTTGTGGGGGGCTGTGCCCCTCACACCCCCTGCTAATTATAAATAAAAACTCCTAGATCACACTACAGGCTACCCAAGTGATACAGTACTGAAGGCAGGGCACAGCTGTCATCATACTCGGAAGTAGGGAAGATCACAGTGATAAGTGTGAACAGTTTTGTGTGAGGCAATTGGATATGGATTAATGCTGTGTGTGTAACTGTGTGAATCATGGACAGGTAAGTGTGGGGAGCTGAGAAGACTGGACAGGGAGGGGATGTTGCCTTCACTGTGTTGTGAATGGGCAGTAGTGTGTAGTGTTGATGAGTGTTTGTGGGTGTCTATGGTCTCATCTCCAGCTGATGAGGCTGTACTGTGTTGGGGTCTGGTGGACAAGTCTAGTGATACACAAGAGGTCTATGTGCTGACCATGTATGTCCATCTCCGCAGGGACATCTTGTCTTGGGGAGGTCACAGACATAATCCACAACATGCACAAAGGATGGAATGGTGGGATGAGTTACAGGTGGTCTCACCACAAATACCCCATCCATATATGCACCCACGGTATCTCTCAGCATCCTAAAAACTGGATGGGATTACATAGGTGATGGTGCTACAGGACCTAGACAATGCCCCCCTCCTTCCATGGTGGGCTTCCCCAACAGAGGTGGAGATGGATTAGCCATGACAAGAACAGTGGTCATGATGGGCAGATGAAGGGGGCATCTGTTGCACATTCACTCATTACACTGGCTGTCCATAATGCTGCAAAAATATAACAGGTTCTCCCATAGGTCATCACACAGACCATGTACAGCACCAACTAGATCAGTTATGACTGAATTGGTCTTTGCCTGCCCCTGTATAATAGCATGTTGAAAAACTGACTACTGGTCAGTCTGATCGGGGGATAATAGCTGTGGAATGGTCATTTACCAGTACTCTGACTCCTGCCATCCTCTTCGTGCTCACTGAAGCTGGTGGTGACCAAGGTTTTCTCTGGCATTAGAAATGTAGGCACTTCTGGCTTGATGTGTTGGTCACATCCTGCCCTGGTTCTGCATCTCGAGTCTAAGGAGTAGGTTGCACAGGCAGAAGAACTGTGTGTCTGTAAGGGGGGGTGGATTATGGCCATCACATTACCTGTGTTTACCACTGCCACTGTGACCACAGACTGTTCTGCGATTTTTCTGCCATCATCATCATCATCATCATTGGGCCCAGACAGTTCCCGAACATCAAACATGCCTATATCCATGATGGAGGAACTTGACACCACAGCACCTGTAAAAACACAGAAACATAAGCATAAGCAAGTCTATGCACCCTTCACCAGCACCAGCAGCCAATGTAAGGGAATTGCATAACTGAGTGCTATGGAAATCTGCTGTTAATAAACCTTGAGTAGACCGACATTGTAAATGTAGTCCAGTTGTTCTAGTAATAAAAAAAAACATGTTCATTAGCTGTATGCCCCCTGAGTCAGATAGGCAGTACAGATAGTCCCACATGTTAGGACGTACTCCATTTGAGGTTATCAGTGACAGATAGTTGTGACTGTCTATGCAGTTAGGCACCCAAGTGCAGTACTACACTATTAATAACAGTGCACTCTGGATCCCCAGACAGAGAGAACAGGAACTCCTCTCTGACTGTTAATGAAGACTTGGATGGTGGATCCCCACTTGTGTCCCTCTGCTTCTATGCTAACAGGGTTGGTTTGCCATGTGCATTGATATTCAGTGTCAGTGACCCTTCTACAAACATATTCATATGTTCTATTTTGGCCACTTGCTGCACTGATCTTCTCTAAAAGATCCCACCAGACTGCCACCTGGAAGAACCAGTCAGACCTTTCACTCTGGGGCATGTGCCAACCAGGATAATGGAGGGCCTGCAACAGCATCTCATTCTCTGCCGAGAAAGATTTCCTCTTGTGGTGTCTTTCAACATCAGTTATGGCAACCTATAACATCAAAGAAATATACATGTAAAGAGAACACACAACCCCTCAAAAAATCAGACCAAAAAACATAACTCATGGACTTCAGTGATATAATCCAAACTTTACTAAAGCACCTTTATCCAGAGTATAGTCAAGGACTTCATCAAAATACATAAAAAATGCACCACAGCTACTAAATAACATAGTAATATTGCATGATTAATACGATTACATGCCGGCAGCTTGAATTCTTAAAGAGACAATACATAAAATTTAAAAACATACACATAAAAATGTTTCTAACAATGTTAAGACACATAAATAAATGAATACACATGTAAATTAAGTTAAAACTTGAATTTGATACACCTCCTATTTTTTAGAGAACCTTTAGTATTAATGGACTCATTTAGTTCAGGAAATTTGTCTGCCTGAAGGCGCACTTGCTAGTTGGTTTCCTTCATCTCCAGCCTGCTCTTGAAATCACATCCCCTTATATCCAAAAATTCTCAGTCAAGAATAAAAAAAAAAAAACTTTTTTTTAAATCAATACAATTAATGGTATCTTTGAATAATGAATTGCTCATATTTTTCATTACAAATATACATGTAAGCTGGTAGCATGTCATACATGGGATAGCCATACCTCAGCAACACATGGAAATGCCCATTGTTGTTATGATATGGCACAAGGTACATCTATGGCTGTCATCCATGCAGTGGCAATTGGTATGATACATTTCTGAGTGTTTCTTTGACACTTGCAGGGGGTTGCATTACTATGCATGGGAAACCTTGCAAAATACAGGGGTACCTAAGGCAGACCATGGGTTCTGTTTGTATCTAGGCTACAAGTGTAGTTAAATGCCCTGCGTTAATCCCATGAACTGTGGAAGTGCTGCAGGCTCAGCAATGGATTTGCCTGACATTGTCTGACAACATCTCTGAGAATGACATTCATTGTGAATGTCAACTGAAATATGTCATCATGCCCCTGGGCATACTCTGGTATATGACCCCTCACACTTATTTTCTGCAAAACCCAGTAGAAATGGAGCCTTTCTCACAGCTGCAGTCCGTAAGATGAGGTGAGTGTAAAAGATACATGGATACAGCAGTCACTCAGTCAGGCTGTGGAGGCAGGTGGAGTACAAGTTCCATTGTATGTATGCCCCCTGGAAGTGCAAGTATCAGCCCTCCAACCCCTTTTCCCATACTAGAATAAGTGCAGCTGATTTGTCATTGCTTACAAAGCAGTCAAAGATGTACTACTCAAAGACTTCATACAGCCACTGGATGGCTGTAAGCCTCCTTTACAAGACACCACATCATACAGGGAAACAATGCTGGATGCAAGGTGTTAGGGGGTGCAATTGGTAGATGCCAATCCATTGGTCGTACAGTCCCAGTATTCATTTCTGGAGATCCAACAAAGGATGCTGAATAGAAGAGGTCCAAGCACGAAGCCCTGGTAGATACCACTGGTCACCTTCATTCTTTCTGCTGATGCACCTGCCACCTGCATAGTGTGGGTTCTGCCTTTCAACTAATTTGCTATCCATCTTACAACATAGAGATCTATTTTTAAATAATTAAGCTTACTAACTATGCTAGCATGGGATATGATATGAGATCCTTGACCAGGTTGAGGTACGTCATGTGGATAACATGACCACTGTCCATTGTCTGTGTAAACTTTTTGAAGAAGTTAATCAAATTCATTAGAGAGGCTCTACCCTTGACAATGCATGGCATCCAGGACCAAGGAAGGCATAGTGCCACTTTAATTGGTCCTTATCAGATCCATCATTGAGTATAATGCCCCCCTCAGCATGGACCTAACCAGACATATGCAACAATATGAATGCCCAGAAACATTCACTACCAGTAGAATACAGGGTATAAACACATTGTCCTATATGAATTGCCTTAAAGCCCTGTCTCTGTACTCTGTTTCCTACAGGATACTGGGAGGTGATCTATGCCTGGCATACAAGGCATCCTCAGATCCAGTTCTAATGGACCATTTGCACCTCTGTAAAATGAACAGTATCAGAAGCATCAGATCCAAGAATTTAAATTTTGCTTGTGACATAAATAAGACAAGTTGGAGAGACAGATATGCATTCCAGAGGACCTCCATGTGGAACAGGCTCCCGACTGCTAACGCACTCCCTCCTAATAAACACCCATGATACATAGGGAAACAATTTGGTTGGATTGCATGGCTAGGCTTATAAAGGCCCTAGTGGTCTTTAACCTAGTATATACCTATGAACCTATGAACTGTTGCTTGTCTATGCTAATGAGATTTTTGATGTCATAATTTATCAGGTCAGTTATAATATGTACCACAGTTTTGCAGATAAGACTTGTGAGGTTGACGGGCCAATAATTTCTGGGGTTAGTGGTAGGACTACTCTTTTGTAGTGTCATCATCCCTGCTGTGCAGCAAACTTCAGGGATGAAGCCTGTGGCTAATCCTAGACAGAACAGTATGGGAAGTGGATCAGCCAGTGATTGTTTAGTATTCTTTATTAAACAGCTAGGCATATTATCTGGTTCCATGGAGAAAGTATTAATGGTCTTGGAAAGTACCTTCTTTACATGTTCTTTGGTGGTGGTGCGGCAGTTGTATAATTCAGGGATATATGGACTGGATGGTACTGTCTGGGGTAAAAATTGCACAGAATTTGTTTGCCAATATGTTGGCAATGTCTATTTGGTCAGAATAAATGGCTCCATTTTGATTAAGCTCAGAACAATGTTAGGTATTATTTCATAGTTTCCTAATGTAGATAACTAATTATTTGTAATTGTCTTTTGCTTTAGATGCTGACTTAAGTTCAAGGGCTGCTTTAGTGGACCTAATAGTATTTCGGTTTTTAGTAATACTTCTGATTCTATCCTTGATAGAAATGTTTTTTGATCTGGTGTATTTTTTTACTGTAAAGTTTAATTATGCTGGAATACTACCAGGGTGGTTTATTTCTGAACTTCCCATTATATTTAAATCTGTTTGGAGCTTCCAGTTCTATACACCTGTTTAAGTGGCAAAAAACTTTGTGCAGATAGCTGTGGCAACATTTGACCTAATATAACTGAATTTTGAAAACTCATCATAGAATTTAATGATGTTAGTGCATCTGCAATCCTTGAATTCTGAACTATTGGTTTCAGGTGATTTAGAGATTTTGAAGGGAAATGTTGCTGGTTTATGATCCTGCTTAATCAGGAAAGGAACTACTAGGGGAATGGTGTATGAAGAAGATTTGTAAGTTCACTGAGTACTTTCAGGAACCTTACGTAATTTTCAAGGAGCACAGAGAGTGTCTTGCAATGGGCTATAAGCTAATAGCTGGTCCTGATAAGTGTAATTTGAAGTTCAATAAGTCCCATTTTTGGATCTCTGGGAATTCGTCTCAAGGTGATATGATCCCCTAAGAAATATGGAGGTAACACCACAGTTTCCATTGGGCCTGAAGGCATGGTAGACACAAAACACAGGTATGACGGGAGTGCCTGCTATACATTTAAAGTAAGTTTCAATAAACACACAAACATAGATATGTTCCATATTCAGGAGGGCTTCAAGGTCAGGCAGTTTGTTTTTAAGACTTCTGGAATTGATCAGAGTCACCTTACCAGTTTTTAATTTTGCATGTTTATATGTTAGTTATGTTGGGATGTCCATTAGCTGGACTCTTTCTAAAAAAAAGCACTATTGGGGCAGCAAGTCTTTAACAAGTTTGCAGAAGCCTTGGAATGAGAGGTGCAGACCATACTTTGCAAAGTATGCAGTCATCTCAATCATCTCATCCCATTCTGACACAAGCAGGATCCCCCTAGAATGACACCAACTATTAATCTAATTGTTTAAGCTACGTATCTTTTTTTGTACCTAGGCATCATTCTTAGAGAAGGAAGAGTTCCACTCAGGCCCAGTGTCTTGTCTGAATTTGTAACATGCATGGACAATTCTAACATGTCACTCTGCTTGCCCCTCAGGGTTTTGCATCCCAGTCATCATTCACTCCCACATGGACCACCACCATGTTATAGCCATATCTCTCAGCCGAGATGATCTTAAGGGCCTTTAAGACATCAGACATCTTGACACCTAAAAGACAGCTCACCCTCACCCTGTCTTTGAACAGCCTAGTGAGTGAATAATCTCAGTGCCTGACTCTGGAGTTACTAATCACTAGAATATTTTTATTTGTGGAGTGGTTTGGTGTAATGGATTTGAGATGATTTGACTCTCTGTGACTCTTTATTGAGGGAGTGCCTGAGGGTGATGTGATGTTGGATTTACGCTGAGATGTATTCATGGGTGTATGAGGCTTTGGCAAGGATTTTTTGCAGCCTTAACTTAAGACATTTTAGTGTAGATCTCCCAAAGGTTGCTCTTTTTTTTTCTAATATTTGTGGGCCCTCGTTTAACACACCCATAACCTTAAGATCCTCTTTTCTAATATTTGTTTGGGCCTTATTGCCATCCCCCAATTAGCGTTTTTTTTTTTTTTTTGAAGTGGGAGAAAACAGTACTACTAAAGTATTAGAACAGTGTTGTATCCATGTGTGCATTGTTGATTTAGCCCTATGTATATTGTCATAATGCCTGTTTTATTTACATTTTTTGAGGTCACTTTAAAGTTGTTAAAGAATGCCTTTGTGATCTTGTAGTTCTGCCCTCATCCTGCCTAGGGACTCTAATTCTTTAAATGAGTCTAAAAGCTAGCTGTTCTATTAAACTCTAGCTTAATGCTAGCTTTTATTGCTGCTCTGAGGTTGTAGTTTCTGTGGGGAAATCCTAGTACCCACATATGTGAGGCATTTGCAACATTTGTTGGCAACTAGTACCATCAGCAAAGTGGCATTAGATCAGTGCTTTAATCCCATGTGCTGTGTAGCGCTGAGCCTGTTCCATCATTTCAAATACCTGAGTTAATCTTTCAAATAACTATAATATTTGTTGAAATGGTTGTAGTGACTGAGTTTAACTCCTGAAATTTTATTCTTATTCATTAAATCATTAAGTTGTTGAGTAGAATGTGTTGTATTGGGTCCCCTCTCTTAGTCATGGATAATATGAAAATTTTTTTATCTTCAGGAACCCATGGATAGCACTTGGAGCTTCTATTGTAGTACTCTATTTGCAAAACATATACAAACAATAGAGGCACTTTATCTCCCAAACATCAAAATTTGCCACAAATGCTTATACGTTATTAATAGTATGAGGTTCTAAAAACAAAAAGTACAACGGCCTCAGCTCAGCCACAGGCTGATATGTGTAAACGAACATTAGGCACTAGCCCTGAACTAGGCAGGAAACATTTCAGAACTAAACAAAATCTCACAATTTTCCCCATACAGTGGGCTATACAGCTTAACGGTCAACAACACTTAGAAACAACCTCAAACTTCAAATACATAGGAATCTGGCTTAATCAAAACCACAGTTTTCAGCAACACATTGTTACCACCAAATCAGATATTAACTCACTACCTTTCTGGTCAACAGGCTATCAATATTTTCTCTCCTTCATTCATAGAGGAACTATTGGCAAAGGAATTCTGCTGGCACAACTCAAATACGCTACCAATCATAGTCAGTGCTTATAAGAAAAAGCTAGATGCTCTCCAGATCACTGCTAACAATATGTTTTTGAATAGAAATAAGCATTTAATTAAAAGTACTGCCTACACTCTTTGCTTTCTATGGCATGAAATGTCTTCATTACTTCGTACCATGAATAAACTACAGAGTACACACAACAGCTTCTGTACAATAACTTCTGCATATGAGAATCCCTTCCATTAAAACTATGATCACTCCTCTTCTTCAAAGAATTCTATGACCAACTAAAATGTTTACACAATGACACCACTTGTAAGTACAATAAAAGAGAAGCATAGATTTATTAATATTATGTTATCTTACTCTCCTATAATATAGAATTCCATCATTTAACCAATGGAACTTCATTCCTCTCTGTCTCCTCTTCTGTGTCATTTTACCTTCCCATCTCTTAACACTAACTAAACCATTTACTCCCTTTACTACCTTCTCTCTCCCCATTCCCTCAGTGTAAATTGGATATAGTGTATATATATATATATATATATATATATATATATATATATATATATATATATATATTAAGCAGTAAGAAAAAACAATACCACACAGAAACATGACTGAAATAAATCAACATGAGGAAAACAACCACTGTTCGTCAAGCTTAAAATAAATATTTAATGGCAAAAAGGTAAGTGCTTTTGCAATTCACAGTTGCTTCATCAGACCATATTAATGACAAAGTAACATACCAATAAATAGTATCAAATATCTAATTAACTCTAAAATCAACCAATAACAACATTGGGGATCTCACGTTGCCATAATACAAATTGTCACATGATGTGTCAGACCATCTCATTCATATACACCCCAATCCACCTCTAAAAGACGCATTCCTAAAAAAAACATAAACAGAAATAATGAATAAAACAATCCACAAGTGCAACCACCAAAAGAGCATAAAACTAATAATAAAAATAATTATTCTATATGATCTCCTCACTTTCCTTGTTTTTAATATGGGTTTTAGGGACGCACACTCATTCAGTCATGTTCCTTTGTGTGATCTAAGCCTCAAGATCCCACGCAATTCTATGCGCTCGGTCTCATTAACTAAATTCCCCATCCTCAGACCTTCGTGGACAACCTGTAGGACCTGGAAGATGAACCTGCCCCCCTCACCCCTTTCATTAATATGCTTACCAAAAGCACTTTAATTGAGTCCTCTACAGGCACGATAATAATGGTCCTTGATGTGTTTGCTTAAATTTCTGTTAGTTTTACGCACATAAAATGATCTACATGACATGCAGTGGGCTAAATACACCAAATTCCTTGTATTACAGTCATCATTAGCCTTAATGTAATGTGTATTCCCATCATCTAGATGCAGAAAGATTGACGATTCATCAGTGTAATCACAAAAGCAGCATGCATCACATTTCCTTGTGCCTAAATCACTGTCAGCTCTCCTTATTCCCAGCCCTTTAGGGTAACATAGCCTCTGTTTAAGTGACTTTTTATTTCTATATCCAAATCGCGGTTTAGATCCTACCAATCTAGCAATCTCTTCATCAGTATGCAAAATGTGCCAATTTTTAGTAATTATATTCCTTAACTCTTTGTTGTCACTACTATAGGTCAAACAGAAAGTTAAATCATTATTACTTACCCTTCCATTACTCCTAACTGCTGAAGGAGGAGAAAAATAGGGCTTCCAAATGGTGGTCCTAGATTCTCCAGCTAACAAGCAAGCTCCATCTACTTCAAACTCTCTATAACCCCTATTCATAAAGTCTGTCCTGATTTATTTCAGTCCCCCTTCAAATTCTTCTGTATTAAGAAAAAGCCTAGAGGTTCTCAATGCTTGTCCTTTAATCACAACAAAAGACATGCTTCGGGTGCATACTGGTACGATGCACATAAGAAGGTCGAAAACAATCTTTCCTATGCACCCTAGTAAGAAAACTACCATCACTATCCCTAACTATTTGCACGTCCAAAAACTCACTTTGTGTGGTTGAATAATTTAAGGAGCATTTAAGAAACTTACTATTGTGATTCAAAAGATCTAAGAAGTTCAAAAGTTGTTCAGTATCACCTTCCCATAACAGAAAGAGATTGTCCTCAAACCAATGATAAAAACATAAATGCCCATGGTGTCCCAACGGTCCTAAAACATTCTCAGTCTCTCATTCATCCATGACAAGGTCGGCATAGGTATTGGCACATGAAGTGCCCATAGCTACGCCAGAAACCTGTAGATAGTACAATCCATCAAACACAAATGCATTGTACTCAATACAATTTCCAAAAGATAAATTAATTCTATATTGTGTGAAGTGTACCCACTAGTCAAAAAGGCCTTCACCATCTCAATACTGACTGTACTGGGAATAACTGTGAAGAGGAAAGTTACATCAAGTGTGACCAGGAAGTTGGTACTGACTTCTTGATCCTGCTTCAAAAACATGTATAAACCTGTAAAAATTGTTTGCTATCATGCAACACTGGAGCATACTGCTGTAGGACTTGTCTCAACTGCTTTTCTATATAACTGGAAACTGGCTCGGTGAGCCAACCAGTCCCTGCCACAATCGGTCTAAACGGAGGAGTAACAGGATTCTTATAGGTCTTAGGCATCCCATAAAGATTGGGTACAAGGAAGTTTTCTACCAAGAAATATTGGAACAAATCCTTAGACATAACATTACGCTGTACACTGTCACTTAACGATCTCATAATCTGTTCCTTCATATAATTTATCACATTCTTATCAATCACTCTGTATGTAGTTGAATCTTTCAGCATATCATTAATAGTACCAAAATAGTATGATCTATCCATTACCTCCACAGAGCCACCTTTATCAACTGGTCTAATCACTGTAGTGTCATCACTCTGTAAGGTAAACAATGCTCATTTCTCTTTCAAAATAATATTTTCAAACTCCCTCCTCCTTTTACCATCACTCAATAAGTTATAAATCTCATCCTCACAAATCCGTGTAAAGACTTCCAGCACTGGGTGGCTCTGTGGAGTATAGGCACTAGATTTCCTAAATAACTGAGTGACATTATCAAGCTCAGTATTACTAAACATAAGTTTTAAAGACAGATTACACACAAATAATGTAAGATCAATCAAAGTATTTGATAAATCAGTGTGTTGCGCAGGAATAAATGACAAACCTCTATTCAAAACCTTCAGTTAAAAATCAGTTAAATGTCTCACTGAAATGTTCCAAACTAAATTTTGTCAACTTGTGTCCACATTTTCTTTATAGTCTGCACATTCATTTCCTGGGACGACTGCTTCCTCTTCTGTCCACCCCGGTTCACAGTTCTCTCTATTGATCTCTTCCTGTTGCTTTGGAAGGCAGTGGCAGCATAAACCTGATTGTTAACAGCATTCAGTGTTTTCCTACGTATAACAGGTTCCAACCCCACCCCCTTATCTGACTGAAAAACAGTCATTGGAAGATGAGGAGTTGCATAAACTGAATTATTACTTGGAGGGAGAGTGTCTCTTCTCTCAATATAGCACAGTTAATTGCCTGAGGTGTCATTTTTTTACCTAGAGTAGTGTATATATTGTATAACAGCAATCTTAAGAATAATTGTCTTACAGAAAGAAAGCTGAACGTTTTTTTCTTACAGACTTTGTGTGTATCTGAACTTTCTGCATGGTACTTTTTAAAGCATTGTAAAGTTGGTTACCGTCTTTGCCTCTGTCTTTTGGAGATGTCCAGTCTGAACCTGAAAATGTTCCATTCAGATCAGAGTTCTACCCCAGTTAACATTATTACATGTATTAAATACACTGAGTTTATTGCCTCCATATAATACATCAGTATAGTAGTGTTTTTCCTCTTTTCTTTCATTTCAGGGCCTTTGGACATTACATCAGTCCCTGTCCCTTAAATAGGAGGCAATCTGCCACAAGGCATACCTCTGCAAACTTTTTCACTGAGACTTTTGTGATTGTGCAATGTAAGTTAGTTTAACATTTAACATGTCAACTTTAACTAGTCAGCTACATGCCTACTATGTGCTGGACATTGGCTGTTACATTCCCCTAAAGGAGTAGTCCTTGCACTCTAAGGATCATTTATCAAGTTCAAACCAATAGTGTCCAATGCGCTCAAGTAAAACCAATTAACCAAAAGGAGCACAACGTTGCGGGTCCGCAGAAAGTATTTAATAACACAAAAACCACAGGTTAAGCGCTTTCATCAAGTAGTATGACTTCTTCAGAACAAATGAACATAAAAAATTTTCAAACTTAAATAAACAGTACTTTAGATTCATTGGTTCAAAATTGACCAATACTGTACATTTGATGTCACTTCTCATGAATACTAAACCACAAACATGAATAATTAATTGATTTAACAATCAATTCATCTACAAAAAATGTAAAAAAGTTTTTTTTACATATATATATATATATATATATATATATATATATATATATATATATATCTCAAAAAATCTAGATCCCTCAGAGCCACAAGGGCGGGAGACTTAAACCTCGACACGGTTATTAATAGGACGTGCTGGAGGGATAGATTCATCACCCAAAGACTCCCTATGCTGTGGAACAAAATCCCGGTTTATGTGAGGCAGAGCACCTCGCTGGCCTTGTTCAAGAGGAATCTTGACCAATGGATGGGAGATCGCAGATACACCCCAGGGGTTACCTCAGTGTCACTGCTCGACAGAGGCACAGCAAAATAATGGGCATAGTTTCTCCAAACTAAAGGGGTGGCGTAAGCCACAAAACTATGGGCTAGGCTTATAAATGCCCTCGGGCAGATAGCCTAGTATGAACCTATGAACCTATGAACCTATATATACACCTTGTAATCACATATTAGTTAATAAAATTATTATATGTAAAATGTATACTAAAATTAATATGTATGTTCATATATAGGAAAAATATATATATGATAATTAATGGTACTACAAATGTTAAACTGATTCCGCCTTCTCTTTCAATATAGGCATTATGGAAATGTATTCATTTATACCTGGTGGGTGGTCAGCCGCTAATCTGAGTTGCCACATTAACTCTTTCTTATTTAGTATATTCTGCCAATCATCCCCCCTCACATCCACTGTTACAAAATCGAGTATACCAAACTTAAAACACTTGAAATTTTTACACAAAATACTGTGTTTATATAATGCATTAGTGTTTTTTTCATTCTTGGTGTCATAGAGGTGCTCATATATCCTATTTTTCAACATCCTCTCCGTCTTACCAATGTAAAAAGATGGACAGGTGCTGCACTTGGCAATATATACTAATTTACTTGAACAACAGCTACCGTTTTTTAAAAATATGCGGCTTTTATTTTGGTTATTTATAATCATATCACTATCTAATAATATATAGGGACAGTAAGAGCATCTACCACAAGGTTTACTACCACTTGCATTCCCCTGCCTGTTGTTGGAAATTCTATTTGTCTCCACCAAGGATTTGATGTTGCCACCTACCTTGGTAGAAAATATAGGTTTATCGCTGAGAATAGTCACATATTTTTAAAAAACAGTAGCTGTTGTTCAAGTAAATTAATATATATTGCCAAGTGCAGCACCTGTCCATCTTTTTACATTGGTAAGACGGAGAGGATGTTGAAAAATAGGATATATGAGCACCTCTATGACATCAAGAATGAAAAAAAACACTAATGCATTATATAAACACATTATTTTGTGTAAAAATTTCAAGTGTTTTAAGTTTGGTATACTCGATTTTGTAACAGTGGATGTGAGGGGGGTGATTGGCAGAATATACTATATAAGAAAGAGTTGATGTGGCAACTCAGATTAGCGGCTGACCACCCACCAGGTATAAATGAATACATTTCCATAATGTCTATATTGAAAGAGAAGGCGGAATCAGTTTAACATTTGTAGTACCATTAATTATCATATATATATTTTTCCTATATATATATTTTTTAACATACATATTAATTTTAGTATACATTTTACATATAATAATTTTATTAACTAATATGTGATTACAAGGTGTGTGTGTATATATATATATATATATATATATATATATATATATATATATATGTAAAAAAAACTTTTTTTAATTTTTTGTAGATGAATTGATTGTTAAATCAATTAATTATTCATGTTTGTGGTTTACTATTCATGAGAAGTGACATCAAATGTTCAGTATTGGTAAATTTTGAACCAATGAATCTAAAGTACTGTTTATTTAAGTTTGAAAATTGTTTATGTTCATTTGTTCTGAAGAAGTCATACTACTTGATGAAAGCGCTTAGCCTGTGGTTTTTGTGTTAATAAAGACTTTATGCGGACCCGCAACGTTGTGCTCCTTTTGGTTAATCATTTATCAAGTTGTCCATTGTCTTTTCTCTTGACCATTAGATTACACTGTGTAAGCCCGTTACTTTGTATCCCTATCTGTTTGGTGTCTGCATTCAGTAAATGAAAGAAAACCTGTTACCCTTTGTGCCTCATTGCTAACTGCCCTACAGCTATAAAACTGGCTTAAGGGTGGGAAGTCCCCTACACTCAGCCTCATTATGCTCAGCTTCTCCTTGCTCCCTTACCCTACGAAAAATTCCCACCCCACTCCAGCTAACTCTACCATTATATTTTCCACATGTACTTATCACACATGACACCCATTCCCTATACTTCCCCAAACAACTTTACTTCTATCATAGACACACTCCTGTTTCTATTAAACTGTTTCTCAACTTCCATCTAACATTTAGCATCATTCCCAACAGCATTTCTCCCTCCCATACTGCTTTGCACTATATCCACTCCTATGTAGTCCCTTCCTCAGCAGTACCTTCAAGTCATTCATGAGTAGAAATCCCTTTTCCATTCATCCCTGTGGTCTTTTCTCATATACTACCTTCAGATTAATATTTACCTCTCATTTCTTCCTCTATAGTATCTCCCAGCCTTCCCCTCATCTCCTTATACTGCTTACACCATCTCCCTCGGTCTCTGTAGAGCATACACAATTAAATCAGTACTTTTTGTTTCACTAGCCTTCCTTACCCTTACTTATTCGACACCCGCCAAATAAATTTATCTCTATTCATATCAATATTCCCTGCAACTATACCCATAAACACCTACACATCTTAAAATTATCTATAACCCTCAGATGAAACACAATTTATTATTCTACATTTCAACTTCTAATTTTCCCAAATAAACCCTCCCTACCTCCTGTCTTAATAACATCCTCATCCTTTCAAGCCCCTCTATTTCTTACATTTAAAAAAATCTTTCTCCTATAACATCATACTAGTACATTTTCTCCTACTTGCACACTTATTTATTTATTTGTCTGTGCTCACTGGGAAAGACCGACTGGGCAACATCCACTTTCAGCATAGGACTAGGGAGAAAAGCTCCATCACAATACATCATTATAGTAGTATTTTAGAGCAGTTCTGGTAGCTCTAAATTCTTGCAGACAGTAAATGGATTTATACTTTAGAAGGAAAAATGTTGTAGTACAGGGTGTATCTAGGCAAGCATTGCAAGAAGGCAGAGACATTTTGAGAGTAAAACTAGAGTTTAGAGTGTAATAGAGGAAGGAGATAAGAATTTGCAAATAATTTAGGTGAAGTAAGAAAAGAGTGACAGAAAGAGGTGTGTACAGTTGGAAAGGGAGTAGTTAAAGTTGGTGAAGAAAAATGGACATCCTACCAACATCCATTACCCTCATAATTTAAAAAAAAATGTTTATATTGTGTCAAGAATACTGGGTCTCATCATAGATGATGAATTGAAATTTGACCATCATGTATCACATATGGATAAAAAACTAGGCATACCTCTCAACCATACTGAACTCCTTGGTATTTACTGGTTTTGAGGGCAAAATAATGGGGTGCCACTAATTTCCAAGTGGCCCCTTCAATTCCTGATTTTTTTTTATTTACAATTTTAAATTATTGCGACATCATCATACATCACCAGTGTATCCCGCAACATCATCAGCATACAGGGGCATGTATGATGACATCAGCTTTGTGAGACAGTGCCTGACTGCCTGTCAGACTCAGAGACTGGGGCAGGAGATTTTAAAAACTAAAGAAAAATCACCCTGCCCACGCAGTTGCTGCTTTCCCCCTGCATACTCTGTTGTTGTACACAAGGTCTGTTTCAGTGTGATTGGAGTCAGACCCATTTTGCTTCTTTTCTTGTCTTCCGAGAGATACAACCCACTATGGCTGTGGAACAGTGGCTGGAATTGTTTCGGAAGTGGTTCCTGTGCATTTTTGGAGAGGAGCATCTGGATCTTGAAGTGATCAAGCAGTGGCACTGGAGAACTGGGCACATTCATGTGGTTTCTCATTAGCACATCGAGAACCCTGACATGGCGTTAAGGAATGGAGCTGTCATTATGTTTTCAGAAGTAAAAGGGGTGCTAAAACTCAGTGTGCATGCAGTTTTGCAGTTGTGATATGTCTGACAGAGATAATAAGAGATTTAGAGAGCTAACAAAGAAACATGCTGCAAAGCTTAAAGGTACGTGGAGAGAAGAAGTATAATTAGGCAATAGTTAAACTACTGAAAGAAATATTGAAATCGTAAATAGTAGATAGAAGCTGAGGCAGAGATTATGCCCTTCAGAAATCAAGAAAACCATTAGACAAAAGCAAGGTAATTAAACATAGGATGGTAGTTGCAATGGTGTTTAATTGTTAGCAACACCAGGTAAGAAGAGATGAATAAATGTATGGTATACCCCAATAAAGGTGGGAGGGGCAGCTTTAATTTAGGCACAAAGAGATCTAGAAGTGGATTGCTGGTTACATATCAGGGGCACAGCTGTACCTAGTCTCAAACATAAATGCATATATTAGTGTTCTGTGGTGGCTGCTAAGTGTCCTTGAAATTGAAAATGTAATAAGTAGCTTGCGGTTACTCCAAAACAAGGATCGGTCCTGCGGAGTTAACTATCAATACAGTTTGTATTTGTAGGGATTCATTGCTTGCTTCAACAAAATAGACATACTGACTTAATATTCAGTCTCACAATTATTTTTTCTAGAATAACAAGTTAATTAAATGTGAACCAAAGTTTCAACTTGTAAGCAAGTGGAATACCATTTCATTTCACCATCCACCCTTTCTTAGTGCAACACAGATCCAATGGGAACAAGCAAGTAAATCAACAGGATCAGCACAGATAGACCATTTTGCTGAGGCATTTCCGTTAGCTGCAGCAGTCAGTCGCATGAGAGGTGAAAAATCAGGTCTGCAGACTATAACTTCAAACTTAGCTTTTATACCCTGTTTCAATGCTTTCAGTCACAATCTCTTTTTATAAACTGCCCCCATATGGACCGACTCAATTTTTAAAAGCAATATCCTTAAGTGAAAGGAGTAATGAACTGTGAGTTAAACAGCTGCAACAATGTAATAGGGGTGAAGATAAAGTTTAAGTGTTAGTCTGGAAGCAGAAAGAACAAAATAAGCCAGTATGGTTCATATGCAGAATAAATAAGAAAGGTACAGTATTCATATAAAGGCCGAGTGCGCCATCCTGAATGCAAAAAACAAAATATTTATTTAAAAGAAAAGCAGTTTTAGATTTTGAGACTTTACTTAATAACTGTATGTTGTTGTCTTTCGGCTTTTCCCGGTTAGGGGTCTCCACAACAGAACTCCGGTCCGCTAATGATTGGCAGTAGATTTTCATGAACGCCGAGGTGCCAGCTTGACGTTCAACCTTCAACGAAAGGCACGCTCATTTACGCTTGTCTTTCGAACACCCACCCAACCGCGGGGAGGACATGCAGACTCCACACAGAAGGCACTCCCCACACTCCAGCTGAGAATCGAACGGGAGAACCTCTTGCTGTGAGGCAACAATGCTACCACTGCACCACCGCGGAATACTTCAGTTTATTCTTAATTGAATGCATTATCCACTTTGTACAAATAACATAACATAGTTTCTTCTGCTAAAACACAAGCGATCAAACCCATCAGTTTTCAAGCACTGTGTTTCTGAAATATTTTTTCCCTGAATTTCCAAAGAATGCACCAAGGATCACCCCAGATATTATTATCCAGAAGTGATTGTATTAAGTAGCTTTCCCACTATACACATAGTAAAACAATATGGTAGCTCTGTAGAATCCCATAAAGAATATTAATTTGTATTTAAGAGAGAAATGGAAATAAGGATACTCACTGACGCTCTTCTTCCTAGAAAGAAGAGTGGAAAAAAATGGAACATTGGACTTTTTTTCAATGGTTACTGGAACTGGAAGCACCAAGCAATTAAATCTTTGAGAAAATGTTTGAGAAATGGGAAAAGCAATAAAATAAAAACAAATCAATCCATCCATCCTCAACCCCCTTTCCCATTTTGCACATGGGGTTGGGGTGTCACTTCCGCAGTGACAATCATCTCAAGCCAAGGTTTACACCACCAGATGGCTATCTCTACCATGGTAGTTCATTTGCACCACTCACTTGCACACATAAACTCACCTACGGCCAATTTAGAGTATCCAATCCACTTACTGCATGTCTTTGGAATGTGGAAGGAAACCAGAGCACCCGGAGGAAACCCACATGACTGCAGGGAGGACATGCAGACTCCAGACAGAAGACACTCCAGCCAAGAATTGAACTGGAGAAACTCTTGCTGTGAGGTGACAATGCTAACCGCTTCACCACCATGGCAAATCAATGATAAATCAATGAGGCTGCACAAACTTGTCATTTTTTAAACAAGGAGCATGAATATTTTCAAAATGTATGGGTAACACTTTAAACTTATGCTAGAGAGCTCTCTAGCATACTTCTCAATCTCTCACAGCAAGAAATCTGGACAAAGCCAAAAATAATTGTGGGAAAAATAGGAGCAGATTTTGAATATTGCTCCTATAAGCTAGATAGTCAGATAGTTGCTAGAATAACAGGTTTTGCATTATGCATTTTCTGAGGGATATGAAGTCTGAAATTGAAATGTCTGCCATTATTTATTATTATTTAGTGACTTGAATCTTCATGCTAGTATCCCACAATTCCATTGGAGTGGGTGGGGTTACATGATTATGTATTCAACTTTTATGTTAATCAGTGCCCTGATTTTTGACCAGTTGTATCTACTTTTTATGGGCCTTTGTCCAGACTTTTGATGATTCCAGGTTGAGCGGTATGAAACTAGGTACATTATATACAGCAAAATCTACCTCATTGACATAGGCAGAAGATATATTGCCTCTACTTTCTTACTGCCATCTCTCCTCTATCCTGTCCCAATCTTCACTAACCTAAAAGTCTCACAACTATCCAAACTTGAGCAATTAATAATAAAATTGGCAAATATGCAGTAAACTATAACAATAGAACACACCACTGCCTACCCCTCAGAGAATTAATCTTGTTAGAACTACCACATCACCTAGTTCTTTCTCAGCTAATTACAATATACAAATTTCTCTATAAACCAGAAAATTGTCCAGCCCTTAACAAATTACTAGAACACTAGTCCCTCAGTAGAATTTTACACTCTAGAGAAAAATCACTAATCACTATAACCATATCTTCTAATACTGCAGGTGACACTGCATATTCAAATAGTGTATCTCACTACCACTGAAAACCATCCAGAATGCAAATGCTTTTAAAACGGTTTACTATCAAAATGTTGAGATGACGTACCTCAACAATTTACATCCCCAACCTGGAACAATGAAAAAGCATCATGCTGATTGCTTAGAATGTCAATTCTTTCAAAGGAAAGAATCGATATTCGACCGCTCACCATACAGAAAAAAACATCAGCTACGAGACAGAAAATTTCCTACTGTTTTGCAGGGGAGCAAGCCCTCCTGCACCCCCCTACACCCCCTGCTACTTATATAGTCTAACTCCAAGATCGCACTACAGTGAGGGAAAAGGGTAATTTTCCCAATCCCCACTGTAGTGCGATGCAGTTCAAAACACCGATGCTCCAAACTGCGAACACAGTCTCCGTATCAATGTTTCACAGTCAACATGAATTGTGTTCACAGTTTTGTCTCTCTACCACTCCGTGTTCATCCTTCTCACTATCGAGGTAAGTCACCTCGACATTTTGATAGTAAACCATTTTAAAACAACTTCTAAAACTTCACCTGTCAAATCAATGGATCTGCTCCTATATGTCTCTAGGATAAATGCTACTGTTATTTTTAGCTTGCCTTATCATCTAACCATTTCTCTTCATTCAGAATCATATGCCCCATACCCAATCTTCACCAATACCTGAAATTTTACCAGCATCTCCCAGCAACCCAGATAGTTTTGTGACACTGTTCACCCCCATCTCTATGGTTCTAATATAAAACCTTATGATAACTATATATACACATATATATATATATATATATATATATATATATATATATATATATATATATATACAGATATATATATGGATTCACTTTATAATCTCAAAATACAAAAATATCGAATTTCAGTGTTTCGAGACTATAAAGACGAAACACCAAAAAAACGAAACCCAAAACCGCAACAGTTAAAGCACACAAACAAACACAACTACACCTACCTCTGCACAACAACATAAACACGCACACACACACACACACACACACACACACACACACACACTTACTATAAGCAGGGGGGCAAGCCTCCCTGCACCCCCCCATCACACACACACACACACACACACACACCCTACTTATATATACTAAATCCGAGGTCACAATAAACACCAACACATACACAAAACCCACCAACATACATTCCACACCCTTCTTCACACAAACACACATCACACAGATACAAACACCACCACTCTCAACACTGATACACTCACACTCTCACCTACGTACCCTAACTAACACCTTACACTCCCCGACACACTCCCAAATACACAAACTCTTCCCAAAACCCTTAAAAACACCACACTTACCTAACGTGCCATCAGTACCATGGGTTCAACATTTCTGTGTTCGATATTCTGCAGGTTCATGCATCTGCAGATTAGACACTTTGGTCTTGAGATACTGAAATTCGACATTTCAGTATTTCAAGATTCCAAAGTGTTTCTATATATATATATATATATATATATATATATATATATATATATACAAAAACTGTCTCTGAATCTACTTTATGCACCACCTCTTAAGTACAATATTAACATTTTCTGTCCTACCTAGTTTCTTCCCTGACCTCCATTTCTTTGATTTACTAAGCACTAATCACATGATCTATTATATGCCTGACAAACCCGCTAATTCATCTCTTCAAATGTTATATGGTCATCATTTACTAATGCATTAGTATCTTTTATAATGTAAAAGTTGTCTCTATTTTCATATGAATGTAATCTAATTAGAAATGTATATGTAATTGTTAATGCATATTTCTTGATCTTTGTTCCTGTACATTACTGAATTTCTGTTTAAAATGTTTGTAAAATATTGGAGCTCTTCTCTCCGGACCTCCTCTGAAAGTTTTTTTTCACTAAACCCAATCAGACAAGCCTAGTAAACAAAAGTAAAATAAGTAAAATGCTTTTCTATCTAAAGCAAACACCTCTGGCCTTAACTGTATAGCTTTTGTAAGATAACCAAATATCTATCCAATGAACTAGGTATGAGTTAATGTTGAGTTGGGAGAGTGTGTCAGTCCAAGCATGAAGGGTATTGTTCAAGGCCTTGACAAGGCTCCAGTAGGTAGCATTGACTGTGTGCCTCTTATACGTAGCCTCAGTAACCCTTTCAAATAATGCAACCAGGTTGAGCAGACATGATTTGCATATTTACAAAGTCAAACAAAGCATGCATCCAGTTGAATATAAGGTTACCTGTACCATTGTTTATTAGCTCAGCTATAAAATGCTCCATAGCCTTGCAAATAACAGCAGTGAGACTAATAATCCTGTAATTCCCAATGTCAGTGAAGGAATGACCTTTATGTCAAGGTACCACAAGCCCCATCACAACAGCTCTACTCCACATATGAGGGATGACACCCAAGGAGAGACATAGGACAAGAGTTGATGGAAGTGTTTTGGTAGCAGACATCTGGGGATATGGTCAGAACCCATGGAACTGGTATTTTGTTTTAAATTTGGAAAGTAAAACCAGACTTTGTTCAAAGTGATCTCAGGAAAGGTGGAATGGAATGGAGATGGGAAGATATGTGGGGTGAAGATGGAATGAAATTTGTTTCCAGGAATAATAGCAGTGTTCTTAGGATCAGAAAAAGACCTACCATTATTAATAAGTTCTGTAAAGAATTGTTGGCTACTTCTAAGCCTTCCAATATAGCTGAAAAAGGCCTTGTGGTTGCCCTTTTCATTGTATTCTTTTTCCTCCCCTACCATCATCCTGTCAGCCGTCACAGTGCCCACTTCTTTCACCAGGTCTACTGGCCACTCCAGTCAGCCCCAGACTAATACTACATTTTGGCCAGGGCCAGTGAGAAATCTAAGGGCATCCTTGGGGGGGGGGGGGGGGGTGTAATTCATGTTATCTTTCTAAACAGATTCTTTTTTTTTTTTGCTTTAAGTGTACCCTAGTTTCTTTCAGACATGTGCCCTGTCAACCTCCATAGGGTCATGCATTGGGTAAACTGCATCAAACCACTCCTAATTTTCACAGGGAGCTGATATCAACAACTGAACCCATTCCATGGGTATAGCACATATAAATTGACTTCCCAGCCTCCACCAGAAAGTTCCACACTAGTGTCCATGCACACTGCTCCCTCCCAGGATGGACACTCCTATCAACTCTGTTGATCCATCAGACATCTGAGCCGCTAATCAAACCCAGGTCATCTGGGCTGTAGTATGGACTTTATCCCTATTCATCACCAGAGTGGCTAACCTCTTGGCTGTCTTTTGATTTTGTTCTCATTGCTGACCATGCATTTCTTAAACTTACCATTATGTCTACATCAAACAGGCAGCAATACCTCAATATATTTATCCACTAGGGAATACAATTCAGAGAAGTAGGCAGCATCCTCATGTATAAGATTTGCTGAGGATCTGTACTATTTTTGATTATTAAGATCATAAATAGTAAGTAATTGTTTTTTGAGAAATCCCTAAAAGCAGAGAAGTTATTAGGAGCCACAAAGCAGGTTTTCAGGGAGAACGTAGTTGTGAGATAGTCATATTTGACTAGGAAAGTGGTAATAAGTAGAGTGGTGCAACTGGGGGAACATTTGTGAGAGCAAGTTCAAGAAGATTAACACCTCTGGTGGGCAAAGTATAGTTTGGCCAAGAGTATCAGCATTTACAAAGTCCAGAAATATATGGGTGTATTTACTGTTCACTGTTGAAGTGACACCCCAACCCCATGTGCAAAATGGGAAAAGGGGCTGTTGATGGATGGATTTGCTGTTGGTAGTACAAATTTGCCAGTTTATTTGTGAATAGTTGAAGTCACCCATAAGAAAGGCATTTTGTTTGATGATTAACTTTTCTAACTGGTTAAGGTATTCTACAAGCTCTGAAGCAGTCATGGAATAGTTTTATAATTGCCTATAATGTGATAATTAATTGATTTTATTGAGTGTCATTAGGATTCAGCCAGTTCCAGACTTGTCAGATCATGCAAAATCTAGTGAAATACAATGAGCTTAGGAATAAATACACATTATATCCCTTGGCTGCTGGGGGAGCTAAATGCATGCCAGATAATGTACCTTGGAAAATAGGAAGTAATTTCACTATGCTGGAACCAGGGTTCTGTAAGTGGAAAATGCCAATGTCTTCAAATGTAAGGAAGGCTTGAAGTTTGGTAATTTGGTTGTTTGGGTTCCTGGTATTCAGCAGTGCTACCTTGATATTATCTGGATTGGAATTCATTATGTTGAGATGTCCATCAGGTAAACTCTGACTAAAAAGAGACACTTGGGGGTTAGCAAAAAATTCTCCCAGTATGTGAAAAATAATTGGTGATATGTACACTTCATCTCTGGGGAAAGCTATACTAATTTACTAGCCAACTACTGAATCAGATTATTTTATCCTTGAATTTGAGCATCATTCTTGAAGAAGGTAAAATGTTGTTCAATTCCATGGCCTTTCCTTCTTTGAAAACATGAGCAAAAAGCTAACAGTGCCTCTATGCATGTCGTACATGGTGGAATGCTCATGATCATTTATGCCTACAAGGGCAACTACAAGGTCATAATCTTATTTGGGAAGGAACAGGGTCCTAAGCTTACCTGTCAACCTCTTAGAGCAAGAAATCTGGACAAAGCCTGAAATAATGGGGGGGACAAAGGCCCAAAAATAGGGACAGATTTTGAATATTGCTCTTATAAATAAAGAAAGTTGCTAGAATAACAGGATTTGTGTTAGCATACATTTTCTGAAGGATATGAAGTCTGAAACTCAAATGTATGTCATTATTTAGTGACTTCAATCTTTAGTTATTTGTAAAAAAACACACATTTTTTGAGAAACAAACCAAAAATATGAAGCAAAAAAAAATCAGGACATTCTACAAAAATCTGGCTAGTTGAGAGGTATGGTCCTAAAGGTCCTAGTGACACCTTTGATCTTAGCATCAAAGAGATAGCCGTCACCGTAACCTTTGCCAACCTGATAACTGTTGTGTTGCATGTCTTGCAATGAAGTCACAAAGGCTAAGACATTTCTGGGCTGTACTGCAGGCTTATGGGACCTTAAGGGTACAGGCTTGCAATACTGGTGACTCCCTGTAACAGTAGTTATGGATGTGGGTGTGAATGTGGTGTTAATATTTTGCATATGTGGCTGAGGAAAGTTAGTAGGATATCTAGGAGGATTTCTTTCCTATCTCATCATATCTAGGAGTCATGCTGTGTAACTGTAGTAATGTAGTGATATTGCAGTGTTGTTTACTGACCATAAGTGGGATAAGGAGACTAGCCTCTAGTTTAGATAAATAAATATATCTCTCAAAGGTAGAGCAGTATGTGTTAGAAGAAGTACATTATCAGTAAATATGATGCTGTTGGTGCACTGCCTCTGAAAATCAAATATTAGTGGCTGGCTTAGTTTGAAGTTAAAGTATGCCAGGGCTTCAATGTGACAGGTAGTGTTTTTTTCTGCTCAGCTAATAGCATATATATCTCTTAATAGAATGTACACAAAGCATAAATCTAAAAATAAGTCAGTGATGGCTGAGGACTCATAATATATAACCAACTTGTTTGAAATAGTAAGTGGGATCAGTTTTGAGGGAGATTTAACCTGAGAATCGTTGCTTACACCAGTGGTTATCTATAGGTTCTGAGTGTTCTGTGTCTGTGAAACTCAATGAGAGGGCAAATGAATTTAATAAATTTATGGGGAGTGCTCTCACAGAATGAAACTTTTTTGACTGCTAAAAAATGGCAATGAAAGAGGAGTGGGGAGAATTTTTTTGGTCAAATCAGCATAAGGTGTAGGCAACAAGAGAGTCACTGGATTTAAAATACAACATGAAAACAATGGGATTATGGAAAGAATCTTGTAATTCCTATGACTCATCAAAAGGCATAGCTTTGTTTCCTGTCCTAAGAAGAATGTTTAATATCCAAAGGAAATTAACACACAGCAATAAAACAAACACCGCAATCCAAGCAAGAAAACAATATAAGGGACACAAACCAGGAAGTTTGCCTTTCCCACACAGTGGTTTATTCTATGTGAGAGTATGTCTGAGTGAGCTTTCTCAAGAAAAGCTTGAAATTATTTCTTTTCCCACTTAAATAAAAACTCTACTTTCTAGTTCCTCCTGCAGTTCATGGGTAGTTAACCACTTCTAAGTCCTATGACTCAGGAAGAGACACTGCTTTGTTTTTCCTTCTAAGCAAAACTTTTAATATGCAAGGGAAAATAACTTTAGCATACTACACTAAAAATATACACTATAACCAAACAATAAAATAATTTGAGAAATACAAAAAGTTGTCTCCCCAACACAGCAGTTAATTCTATAGTGGTTGCTGTATAAGCTTTCTCAGGAAAAATTGGTATGTTTTCTTTTTAACTTAAATACGAATTCTAGCTTCTAACTCATCCTTCATTTTTTTATTCAATTATTTTCTGTTGACTGGGTTAGTTCTACTGGGCTAATGGCCTTTTTGAGGAGATACTCGAGAAGGTATTTATACTACTGGGGGAGATTTGGCCAGGGCATCAAGGAACTTCCCCTACTTGTCATTATTGCAAGTGAGACCCATTTTGCAGGATCACTTCCTGTTTCCATTACAGGCACAGAGGCAGCCTGAAGAAACAGGGAGGTAGATGTAGAGAGAAGGGGATGATGGAGTGATGAGAAAAATGGAGGAGAAAGCAAATATCGAGACTGGAGAATGTGTACAGAATTTGGAGATGTTTCAAAGAAATCTGTTTGATGGAGATGAGTCAACAAATATTGGATGTATAAGTACAACTCTCCAGTCAGGTGGGTTGAGGCATGATTTACTTCAAGAAATCATGATGTAGAGAAAATGAAGGAGATGTTTCCTGGGGGGACATTATGGAGAAAATACAAAAGAAGGATTCAGAGATAATTCTGAAGAATACCGTTGAAATGGAAAAGAAAACATATGCAGTGAAAGTAAAAGAAGGCAAAAGGGGAGTAGCAGAAAATATGGCAGAAAATGAAAAATGGAAGTACATGGTAAGGATTCAATGTAAAGAAGACAAAGAAATGGACAGGTATGAAGTGTGGGATAATTTAATAGCTCCTTTGGGTGTAAAAGCATATCAGGTAAGAGCATGTATTCTTATTAACAAAGAGACATTTTGTGACATTATATTTCAGACTATTTTTTCAATTAAAATTTTTCTTGGAGAATATAAAAAAAAGAAAGATTGTAGTCAATGGAATCTTTACATGATAAAAGCATTTAACAGGGAAACAAAAAAGAAAATCCATGTACAATTTCAAACAGTTGTAGAAAGAGAGACTTTGAAAGAACATTTGAAAACTTTATGTAAAGAAATACTGGACATTGCAAATGTTTATGACAAAAGGAGTTATGGACTGTTGGATATGACTGTAATATTGTTTTAAAAACAGAAAGAGAAAAATTATACATATACCAAGCATGATAAATGTAGAGGGGATTAGGAGTGTTGTAAAATACTGGAGACAACCCGAAGCATTTTTTGTGGAAAATAAGGACATTTGATAAATAACTGTGACAAAATAAAATATTTTATTTGTAGGGAAATGGAACTTGATGCAAAAATGTGAATTGAAATGTTATAAATGAAACAAAATTGGACATTTATGGGTAGATTGCAAAAATGAAAATGAGTAAGGAAAAGAAAAAGAAAGAGAAGAAAATGAACAGAGAAGTAATGTTAGAAGTAGTAAAAATAGATGAAAAATTAGATTAGAAAAAGTAATAAAGAGGACATAGAAGAATATTCTAGAATAACTGATGAAAACATAAATTGGGAGGTAGTAAAATAATTCTATTGGCAGAAGTTTAAAAGAAAAAAAAGAAAATTTAAAGGGGTAGCTACAGAAGAAAAAAGAAAGGAAATTGCTGTAAAATAATATATGCAACTAATGATTTGGGGTTAGTATAATGGTTAAGGTGTTTGACTCATAGATACAAGGTATAGTATTTTATTTTCACCTTTAGGAGGAAATTGGCTAGGCTCAGAATGGCCTATTACAAAAGCTAGCTTAGTAATCAGCTATGAATTTATGAAACCATGAATCTAAGGAAAAGGGAAAATTATAATTTTTAGACTGCTTGCTGTAAATGTGAATAGTATTAAGAATACAGCAAGAATAATAGGAATTTTTAGAGTAGTATACTACATGTAATGTAGATATAATTATATTAGATGATGCAAGACTTTTAACAAATGAAGAAAGATTCCAAACAGAGAAACTATGGGGAGGAAAGATAGTCTGTAATATGGGAAATGAGAGATGTTCTGGAATAACCCTATTTGGTACAAATACAGTAAAGATATTAGATGTAACTTTAGCAAAAATGGGAATATTAATAATTGTAGATTTAAAATGGAAAGAACAAGTATACAGAATTATAGCATTATATGCTTATGCTAATCATAAAGAAAGGGAAAGCTAAGTTCATCAGATTTTAGATCGTGTAGAGAAGCATATGAATATTATAATAACGGGAGACTTTAATTGTGATTTAAAAGGCAAGCATAAAAAGAAAGGAAATGATATAAGGAAAATGTTAGAAGTTTTAAGATGTGGTAAGTTAAAACCTTGGGGCAAAATTCATGGACTTACAAAAGGGGTATGTATAGAACTGAAATAAGTTATTTTATGT
The DNA here is from genome assembly GCF_019279795.1 of Protopterus annectens. NCBI lineage: Eukaryota > Metazoa > Chordata > Ceratodontiformes > Protopteridae > Protopterus > Protopterus annectens. The sequence continues at coordinate 220,229,986 of NC_056733.1, read as the reverse complement.
ATCAGAAAGTTTGGTTATAGGAAAGGGGAGGTAGCTAAAACACGATTTTCTGATCATCTTGCAATATGGCTACAGATAAAAGAAAACAAGGAATATATAAAATAGGCAAAGGAATACAACAGATAAAAGAAAAAGCATGGAATGAAGAAGGAAAGAGATTATTAATACTGTTATGGAAATATCATATTATTATGAAAACATTTTATAAAAATTGGTCTGAATGGTGGAGGGTATTTAAGGGAAAATATTAACAATGTTTATTTTTTTTACAGTGGCAATATGATGTGAGAAAAGCAGAGTAAGAAAAATATAAAAGAACATATAATGATACATTGGAAGAGTTAGAACACAATGATAGAAAGTACTTTGACAAAGAAAAAAAATTAAGTGAAAGAAATCAAGAAAAAATACAAGAAATTGTATATAAGCATACAAGGGAAAATTAGTATCAAGTTACTTAAGCAGATTAGTAAAGGAAGATGGTAGTGTAATGAGAAAAATAAAAAAATGTAAAAGGAGAAATAGAAAGAACTCAGAAAATGATTATGAATAGTATAGTATAATATACACAAGAAATATTTAAAGAAAAAAAAGACGATAGTGAAAAAATATGGAAAGTAAAAAACAATTAACAGAAAAATAGAATAAAGAGTTGGAAAAAGAGATGTCTTTAAATGAGCTAGATAAAGTATTAGGAGAAGTAAATATAGATTCACCTGCAGGACCAGATGGAATAGGTTATGACATATTTACAACTTTAAAGGACTGGCAAAAAATATTTTTTAAAGATTTAAAATGCTGGGTTAAATTGAGGTTTTATGTATAAAGAATTATGCAACTGAATACTGAAATTCATATAGAAGAAGGAAGCTAGAAGGCAATTAAAAAACTGGAGACTGATAGTATTGTATAATAATGATTGGATTAAAAGATCTTTATGGAAATGATACAAAAGAGATCTGAAACTAAAATGGAAAATATTATGAAAGATCGTATATATAGTATAAAGGGAAGGGTTGTCAAAAATTATTGATGACAGTTAGAGAAATTGTGAATGCGTTTACAAATAGAAAAGAAGAAGCAAAAATCAAGATAGGAGACCTTAATAAGATATTTGATACAATCGGGCATGAAATCTTATGCGTAATAATGAAAGAATATAATATAAGTGAGAAAGTTAGGAAATTATGTACATCAGCGTATGGTAATAATAAAATAAAAATACTTGTAAATGGCTGGTTATGCCAAGAAGTATATATGAAGACTGGTGTACGATGTGATGTCCCATGAGTTGTATACTCTTTGCATTAGTTATGAATGTGATAGTATGTGAAATAAATTACAAAATGAAGGAGATAGGGTATATAACACCTAAAGGATTAAGAATACCAGTTATGTTAACATATGCAGATGACTTATAATAGCTGAAAGAAAACAAAATTTGGATAAAAGAAGTAATAATGTGCACAACTGAATGTCTAGAGGTGATAGGGATGGCTTTAAAGAAAAAGTAAAGGTTTAGATGACATAAAGATAGAGTGTATATATTTTATGGGTCTATATTATGTGATCAAAGAATCTCTTCTTCGAACACATAATAATCGACATGTATGCAGCGAACACTGTAAACTGTGAATGGCCACTTCCTCTAATTTTTTCCTTGGGGAAAAATTCAGTTGGCCATTATCGGGAATCACCCTTTTCTTCAATGTAGAGTGATCTCGGAGTTGCTATATTTAGTTAGGGGGGTGGGGGGCACAGCCCCCCACATTGGGGGTGATGGGGGGGTGAAGACCCCCACTTGATTAGTGTTTTAAAGTTTTTTTTTTATTTTACGGCCATGTGAATGTTTTCCCAGAAGAAAAAAATTCAAGGATGTGGCCATTCGTGATTTGCAGCGTTCACTGTATATGTGTCGATTATTATGTGATCGAAGAAGAGATTCTTCGATCACATAATATAGACCCATATTTTACAATGAGTGAAATGTCTGTGTCAGGTATAACAATTGGAAACAAAGATATAAGTAGAACTGAATGGAAAAAACAATAGAAGAAATAAAACAAACTTGTCTTTTCTGGAGAATATATAAATTGTGATTCAGAAAAAAAGTCTTATTTGAAAAATCCAGTCCTGCTGGGAAAATAGCATACCTAGCAAGTGTATTCATGTTGCCAACAGTATTTGAAAAGGAATTATTACAGATCATGTTTTCATTCATATGGGGGTTCTGTATTAAATCCAGTAAAAAGGGGAGTGTTGTATGTAAATAAAGAAGAAGAAGGTTTAGGATTAATTAACCCAGTGGTATATGTTGCTTCATTAAATTTGATTAGTGGTAAAACTATATAAATATAAACATGATAAATTTGGGGGTATGGCAAAATGAGTAAAAGAGAAAAAGAGTGTTTAAATGAAGAAATAAAATGTTACCAAAAAAAAAAATTTTTGTGGAAAATAAAAATTGATGATATAGAAAAAGAATGAAAAGTATGGTATAAGGATGTAGTGATAAAACATTACTATGTAAAACCATGTGAAAATCTAACAGATGAAAAATTAAAAGTTATAAAAATAAGAAGTAAATGATATAATCAGAAAGTAGAATGTCAAGATTTTTTGTCGAGACTGGTAATAGATAAATTGCCAGTAAAAGAAATATGTCATTTAAAAAGAAACATGATAGAATATGTTTGCATTGTCAAGAAGAAGAAACCATGGAACATGTGTTTTTGAAATCTAAAAGAGCAAAAAAAGTTATGGAGAAACTGTATAAAGAAGATTTTTTGAAGATATAACAGAAGTGGATAAAATAAATATGGATATGATTAAATATGGATATCATAAGAATAGAAGTAAAGGATATGTGAAAAGAATAACTAAAAAGTTATTTCATGTTATATGGTTTATATGGAATGAAGGAATAAATGAAATTATGATTAATGCTAGGTGGATTTTAGTAACATTATTAAGTAAAATCAGATGGTGGTTATGGAAAAGGAGTGGGGTCTAATAGGGATGAAAATTGAATATGACTGTAAAGAAAATTATGAATATGTGTAAATAGATTTGTATATCTATATATTTGTATATTTGCAAATATTTGTAAATATGTTGTAAATAAAAAGGTGTTTTTCTATATAAATAGAGGACCCATACTTTTTTCAATAGGTGCTGCGGTATCTTTTACATCCAGCTCAGCTGCCACCAACTCAGACAGATGGTTTGGTTTAACATCACATCTGAAGGACAACACACTCAGGAGTGCAGCACTCCCCTTATGCTTCACTGTAGTGTCAGCAATCCATCTATCTGGTGTGGGAACAGAACCCACAGCTTTATGCACCATAGGCAAATGTACTACCTGTTGTGGCATGACACTGCACATATAATTAACCTCTTCTAATTCCTATAACTCACAAAGACGTGCAGCTTTGTTTTCTGAGACTAGAATAAAAAATGGAGGCCTGCCAATAACGTGCCCCTCAACATGGATAAGACACACATACTCTTATTTATGTGACTCTATTGTATTTCAGAATGTGACTTTTGTGGTCTCTCTTAAAAAGAACAGACATTATGCACAAGAAGTGTTAATGAAATGTACAACTATTTTGAATAAATGAAAAAAATGCCTCCTTTGGTCCCTCTCAAAAATACAAGCAGCTCAAATGTTCATTCTCTCTGTAGCACTGTATACTTCATTGGCTATTCCTGATGGCCCCCTAAGAACTATTTAGGAGCATGAAGAGTGCATTATTTCCATTTATATGGGCAGGCATTCAAACTAGAGTAACATGTGGTAAAATAATATTGCTAATGGAAATGGCAGGTCTAGACCAGCCAGATAGTTGAGCTTTAATATTGTGTGGCCTACTGAGATTGTCTTGTCTGCATTTAATAGACCCTTACAATGCCTAGTGGAAAAAGTAGATATCTCTGCTGGACCTTTAAGTTTAGTTAGGTTAATAAAAAAGAACATCATCCCTAATTCTCAGTGAATAATGGATAAGCTGAATATCCTGAATAGGGATGGGTCACAGTGAGATCAGACTTCAGGGGGCTGTGGAATTTATACTGATGAGAAAGGAGTCTCAGCTTGAAGTTTTGGGAACAGCTCTTTGATAAATAAAGTATCTTGATGTGGGAACTAGGTAGATTAAAATTCTGTCTTTGTGGCATAGATTACATTTTTATTGACATTTGCTATACTAACTGCTTGAACAGAAAAGGTCCACGTCCCCATTTCTGCACCTGAAGGCTTTTGACTACAGCAAAGAAACATGATGGAGGGCAGCATTTGGTCAGTACTATTCATATGGAAGTTGTATTTCAAACGTTTGGGCATTTGAGGAACTACTTTCATTTTGGAAGGGAGTGCTGCAGATACAGTTGGAATAAAATAAGAGGACAAACCTTAATTTTCTGCCCAGCTATGCTAACAAATCAATCCAATGTGTAATTTTTGGGTGGAATTGTCTCCAGAATATTTTTACACTGCTCATATATTGCAGTGAATTTTCCAATAACTGTCTGCTGTCTTTTGAAAGTATAACTATGGGGAAACAGGAAAGTGACTGCCTATATTTTGGGAATGCAGCTAAATGGGGCAGAGTAGAAAGAGTTGCAGGATCTCTTATATAGGGTGTACCTAGGAAACGTCAAGGTGTCACCTGTTGTGTTTTAATAGGCTTTGATGACTGAAAGCGATGGAGAAAACATGAGATGGTCATGGTATCACTTTAATGGGTGGAAGACCTAGTGGCCCCAGTGCTAGAAAACATTATTTATTTATTTATTTGTTCATTTATTTACTTACTTATTTATTTGCATTTGTTAACTATGAATGTTTATCCGGGAAGATCAATTTTGTAAGAGTTATGGAATGAAGAAAAAACTACAAGTTTTAAAACAAATGATAAACAGTAGCATATACAAAATGAAATCATACAACTCCTCATAGTTCAAAGAAGAAAGAGGATTACAGGTTACACAATGTAGTGTGGGCACAGATATTTATTGTTAATTTATCATCAGTCATGTGATATTGACCTCTGGCTGTGCCTCCCTTTATCTCAAACGCAAAATCATCTTAAACACAATCCAGCAAAAACTGAGCCATGCTTGTCTGACACAGCTACCACTGCATGACCCCTTAGTAACTTACAGGTAAGACAAGATGGAATTTGTGTATTCCTTTAAGAGGTCTCTAAAGTTCTGTTTGCTTATTAAAAAAAATCTAAATGCAGTTAAGCTGCTTTTAGCAGGATGCAGGTAGGATACTCTTAAGCCTTAAGAGTATCCTACCTGCATCCTACTAAAAGCAGCTTAACTGCATTTAGATTTTTTTAATTTAAGTAGTATTCATTTTAAGATTTTATGTAGATTTAACCAGACTTATCACTTCTTCGTATTTCTTCCTGTTTCTGTTGTATATATGTAAAATACCTGGGATTCTGTCATTTTCATAATTTAATAAATAAACAAATTAAGTAGTAATACAGCAGAAAAAATGTATGTACTATATAATCTTATGCAGCAAGTTAAATTGAAAACAAAGAATAGAAACATCAGTGAGGTACATAAATCTCAACTGTACATATCTTGTGGTTTTCTGGAAAATCACTGGAAATCATTGAGGACTGAAATCATAAAATAATCACAGACATCTGAGTTTCAGACTTCATATCCTTTATGAAATTCATGTTAATGCAAAACCTGTTATTATATTAACTTTCTAAGTATGTAAGAGCAATATTTAAAAAGTGTCCCTTTTTGGGCCTTTATCCCACCATTATTTATGGCTTTGTCCAGATTTCTTGCTGTAAGAGGTTGAGAGGTATGGTGTGATTACTTTTTCAGTATTACTTTTTCAAGCTAATGTAAAGAGTTATTAGATGGATTAAATTGGCACCATAGTGAAAAGTTATAGTGAGAAGTAAGAAGGAAATTTTATACTGTTATAATTGTATTTATTGTTTTTTAGCCCTACTGGAATCAAACACATTTTCAAGGGGACATGAGGCAGGTAGCTCCAGAAAAATGAATTATTATGACAATGCTGTATAATCACAGTGATAAGATAATAATGGAAATATTATTTTTAACAGAATATAAATTCTAACAGTAATATTATCATAGCAGCCATCAGTATGTAGGTGTGGTATTTTTTATTTAAGCAATTGTGATATACAATGGACATCATTCTAAATATGAAAATAATTTTAGAGATGAAATAAGTTTATGTTAAGAATGCAAAACAATTTTAAGTGAAATTTTAAGAAAATTCCTACAACTGCAAAGTTTGAGATACGTAAATCAATAATACATCCTAAGTAGATTATATATTTTGGCCATTCGGCGGCTGGTCTGTTTGGTTGTTGGGTAGGATAGTTAATTAAGTGCCCTTGCGTCCACCAATGTTTGATGTACAGAACATGACTATTCACATTTATTGAAGACACTGAAGGTCTGCAATGCTGTTATACATAGCAGAATATTATTCTAGTTATTCTGAAGGAAAAATATTAGGAGTGGAATCTAGGTTTGCTGATGGGCTTGCTCAAACTGAGGATGAATTGGTTAGAGGACCTTCGCAGCCTATGGTAAAGTACTAGGTTAGCAAGTTATTAAGGTCTGGGCATTTGTTACATGTAATAGTTTTTATGTAAAGGTTGTTTGGGTTAATTTAATTTGTTTTCTAAGGATACCCAGTTCAGCAGTGCTTAGCATGGGGAAGTGATAAGAACAGGATGGCTTATTTTTTGCAGACTTAGCCACCTTTTTGCATGCAGGTGATAATGCTTGAAGAATAGATTCTTTAGTTTGCCAGTGGAAGTGGCAACATATAACAAGCATAGATAACACTATACTTTCAGTGAATGTTTCTGTTTGTTTTTTTTGTTTTTTTTTTTTTTTGTAGGCAGCAAGAGAGACATAGTCTGCAGAGGGTGCCCACTTTCTTGTGAATATCCTGTGTGGAGCTTTGTATATGGATACTCAAATTACTCTCCACAGTTAAGTCCAACTATTTTCTGTATTGGATGGTTTCTGTATGTGACTTGGTGAGTTTCAGAGTGAAAGATACTATTAATGTTATTTTTTTCTGCTAGACTCCAAAGAAAATAATGTTTGTTTGTTTTTTTTCATAAAGAATTATATTATTTTATGTTACCTAGGTATGTAGTCTATGAAAGATGATTGTAGATCTGACTAATTCTAATTGCTGGTTGTAGACTCATCATCAGCATATTGGATTAGGGAACTCCATTTGAGTGATTATACATGTCACTGGTAAATATCAAAAAGAGAAGTGGACCTAGTATTTATCATTGTGGTACTCTGATGCTGTTAATGAATTGGGAAAATAAAGCATCTTTATTAGCTAATTGCTTGCAGCCTATTCCTGAGGTAACATTTGAGCAAAATGTTTCTTCATTGTTGCACCCAAGGGTCCCGGGTTCATTGAGAAGCAGTAGAGGACTTACTATATCATAAGCCTTTCAGAAGTTAAGTAAGACTCTGCAACTGTCAACTACGGGCTTTTGAGGGGAGATTTATGCCCGGCGTACAGGGCATTGTCAGACCCCACTCTGATAGACCTCCTGCATATCCACAAAACAAACAGTACCAGAATTACCCATTCTAAAGACTTAAACCTTGTATGTGATATAAATAGGACCTGCTGAAGATATAGGTATGTATCCCAGACTACCCCGTCTGTAGAACAGACCCCCCATCCATGTGAAGCAGAGTTCCTCCCTAATCCAATTCAAGTGCAACCTGGACAATTGTATGGGAAACCAGAAATTCATCCCTGGTTTGGCACCTATCTGTCTGATGCAAACAGGTAACCTGTAAATGGTTCATCTCCCAGTCCCATGCTTACACTTATCAAGGGTATCAAAACTTGTCAGATATTTGGGATGCATGATTAGGCTTAAAAATTCCCTTGTGGTCATTAGCCTAGTAAACACCTATGAACTGCAGTTTATTATGAATGCAATTGGTGCTGACTTGGGAAAGCTTTGAAGGGGGCTGTCTGTGAACTGTATCTGATAATAAAACCATGTTGAGTAGATGTGAGCATGTTGTTGAAAGTTAAGTATATTGTTAACTGATTATGAACAACTCCCTTCAGTGTTTTTAACAAAGGTCTTAGTATGCTGACAGGCCTGTAGTTTTTGACCTTTTGTCTCTCTCCATCTTTGAAAAGAGGAATCAGCTTGGCATGTTTGCTGCATGCATGGGATTCACCTGAGAGCCTGTCACTATCACTATTACAGGGGTCTGTAACTGCTGTAAGTCTCTTCAACATAGCTGTCAATCTTCCATCTTCAAAATGTGGAACACTACCTCTCATAATGTGGAACAAATGGGCAAAATGTGGAACAGAAACAGACAAATTACAAACAATTTCAACTAAGAAGCTCAAAGGATGGTTAAAATTTGTTACATTATGCTTATAAACATTATTTTTGGTGAATTAATATGATTCAGGTGCTACTTGCTATGGATATTAGTGAAAAAAAGTTCTTAGGAATGAAAGTGTGACAGCCCATAGTATGGACTTTTTAAGTCTCAAAATGAGAAAACTTCCTCATAATGAAGTACACATGAGAGGTATGCTGTTCAGGTATGCTGGAGGCAGGCTATCCAGAAAGGCAGATCCACGTCCTTTTAGCTTAGGTAGAAATTTCTTACATATGACCAGAAAGTGTGGATAGGTTGCTGAAACCTTGAGGAACAATCTAATTAATCTGAAGTCTTTTGACAATCATTTCAAAATAGCTGGCAAATTAATTTGCTGTGTCAAGATGTGGTGGCAGATCCAGTGAATTAGCATTGTTGCTGGCAGAATTGCCAAGGAGTTTATATATTGTGGTCCAAATATCATTACAGTTGTTCAAATTGTTGATTTGCTTGTGGTTGTAGCATGATTGTCACTTAAATTTAATTGTACAGAATCATGCAGCTTTTATGTCTTAAGTGAGCTATGCACATCTTTAAGCGCATTTGATTTCTACTCTTTATAACGGGACTAGGGCACTGCAGGGGTGTAACATAGGATAACTAGATTATATTAAATAATATTGTCATGTTTAACAACATTGTCAGGTCTACTTTCTGTGTATATGATCTCTCAGCTTTGATTTGAAATGCTTCCTTTCAGCAATGCATCTTAGTTATGTGGTCCACTATGTTTGCTCAAAATGCACAACCTCTAATTAGGCTCTGCATGAGCTGGCCATGTCTCATTTGCTCTCATGCTAATTGCTCACAGCTGAACCATTATTTGTGTATTTGAGTTCAGGTAGAGTCACATGTCTGATCTATGGCAATACTTTCTTTGCGCTGGTACAACCTTGTAGGTAGAATATATAGAAACTTGGAAAATGCTGTTTTATTGTACTTGCTTGTTTTCTGTTTAGATCACACGCAGGTATGTTAGTGGACATGTGACTGTGAGTACATAAGACAGATGATGTGCAGATGATGCTGAAGGCCATATAATCCATCCTTCTAGGCTTATGACTCCTACTGTGACCCTGTGAATAGTCTCCCCCTTCCACAAAGTTTACTAAGCAAGTAGGAAATAAATTACCAGACTTTTCTTCTGTATCACACACACACACATGCACACTCTGCATGCACACCTATGGGTAATTTAGGTTCATCAATTTGCCTGCCTCATACATTTGAAATGTATGAGGAAAGTGGAGTACTCAGAGAAAACCGACATGAACATGGGGAAAACATGCAGACACCACACATATGATAACTCCTTCTAAGTATGATAGGTCGCAAATGTAAGTATGAAACATGTTACACTGAATGTGTGTAATCTCAAAACATATGATCTCGAGTAGAATGAGCATTCATGAATAAAAATCAGAATTTTAAACAAGCACTTTTGCACTTCTCATGGAGGGAGTCTTCACTCCCCCTTCTCTCCTTATTTATATATTCTAATTCCAATGTCATTGCAACTTAAAGAGCAATCCTTGTTAAAAGGATGATAATCTTCCCTCTGCTACCCATCATTCATGGAGGGGAATAAATGGTAACCATTAGAAATGCCTGGACCCACTAAAGTGAGTCCGGAAACACTGAGACTGAATGGCTAAAAGAACAGACTTACATATATTAAGTCTGAGATGGTCATTTCTCAGAATATTTCCTTTTCTCCAAGGTATGGAGTCTTGGAGTTAGTATATATAAGTTTGGGGGTTGTGGGGGCTTCCCCTTTGTAAAAAGAAAAATTAAAGGAGAAGAACAATCTTTGAGATTCCCACTTCTCAAAGATTTTTCTGCCTTATTTTATTCGGCTTGTTGGTACTCAGCATTTCTAGTGCCAACATGTCAATATGGAGCAGAATTAACACCTACATTTCAGGCCTAAATACATTGCAATAAAAAGTACTGAGCAATCGCAGCATGAAATATCACCTCACACAAACATGAGGAAAAAGTGGGACTATCTGGAATGGATCACCTTGCTTCACTGTTATGCAGTACACTTTCAGTATTCTGTATAAGTCTGCCTCATCCTCTAGTACAGGTAGCATACTTCTCAATTTCACAGACACAGAGTCTTTTTTATGTGTTTCCACCAAAACCTGTAATTCCAAATGTTCTCTTGAAGGTTAAAAGATAACAAACAAATCTATGTGTGTACTAAAGTGTCTTTCTGGTGAAGGCAGCCATGGTTTACTCTGCTAAGTCATGTGTCAGGACAGAACCCTCTGCATTGCCTCTCAGCAGCAAAATTACTAACAGTAATGGGGGAAAGTATGCCCCTAAATTTAAAAGCTCTCAATCTGTTAGCTTGGAGAATTTCAGGATATTATTAAGAGATATTTTTTTTCTAATGAAGTATTGTCCAATTTCAATGAAGAACAAGCACAAAAAACGTGTTTCTCTAAGTAGAAAATATTTATCTTTTTTAAAAAACTAAATATTCCTGTATATGATGTTTTAGTTTCCCAAATCTTGTAGTACTGTGTCCTTATTTAATGCAGGTTTTGCCTACTTTTCTATAGATATATACCTTTCAGCAAGCTCTACTTGTTTACCAATAGAATATCCTTTTTAACAGTGGAAAAGGTAGTTTGAATTTGAGACTTCCTAAACATCAAGTGCTTTCTGCTTTGGATATAAATTTTGTAAAAAAGAAGTTAAACTTACCATCCCTAGAACCTATTGTTTTTGCTACTCTCAGATGTCTATCTTGGAAACCCTTCTTCTGGTTGCAGTACCATCAGATAGAATAATTTCTGTACAGAAAGTCTTAATCTTTAAAGAGTATAACACATAAAAAGGGTGTATCTGAGCCAGGGTGGAGAACACGGGAGTGAGCTGCTGCAGCAACCTGACCTATCCTGAAGGAAGAAAGACGTCCATGGCTTGCTGCTTGGGTGACAACTATAGGAAGCACTGGGTATTACACCTTCAGAGCATTGACTTGCCGTTGTGCAAGTGCACTGACTAGTCAGCATGTGGACAGCAGTCAGCACTGACTGGAGCTCAAGTGACCCTCTTCACAGAGGGTGGAGCTCCAATGGGGAGAAGAGGCTGCTCAATTAATCAGTTGACCTGATCCTTACTAACAGGGGGAGCAAATAGGCTAATTAGGCACACCATGTGAGAATTAGTGAGGTGCAAGGAATCTCACCAGCACTGGGGATGCCTGTTTCTCACCTCTAACAGAGGCTAAATAGGTAAAGATACTGGATGCATCAAGTAGGTCCAGCATATGAGCAATAAATAAAAGCAAGAGCTGTAAAAAGAAATCCCCTTTTAATGTCCAAAGTGGCATCTAAATTAAATTTATAGTGAATCACTCTATTCAGCTACATGTGTTCTGTCCCAAACAATAAAAGGAAAATAATTCTGCACTGCATGGGTGCACCTAAATATATGCTGTACACAGAGCTCTGAGATATTATATCCATCCATCCACAACCCCTTTTTCCCATTTTTACACATGGGATTGGGGTGTCACTTCAACGATGACAATCATCTAGACCCAATGTTTACACTTCCAGGTGGCTAGCCAAGCCAAGGTTGTTCTTTCAAGCCAGACATACATATGATATATATGCATACTCATACCTATGGGCAATTTAGAGTGTCCACGCCACCTAGTGCATGTTTTTGGAATGTGGGCGGAAACCAGAGCACCCAGACAAAACCTACTCGAACACAGAAAGGCCATGAAGACTTCACGCAGAAGGCACCCCAGCAGAAAATTGAACTGGGGAACCTCTTGCTGTGAGGTGACATCACTACCCACTGTGCCGCTGTGCCACTTTGCCACCCCACCATATAAAGGGGAAAAAAAATAAAAACATTAAACACACTGCTCAGCTGTTTGTTTAATTCATGACAGGAAAACAAAGTTGGCAAATAATAAAATAGCTAGCCAGTTCTATTATTTTCTTCTGCAATAGATGCCACTAGAATTTGATTTGAGAGGTTAGGGCCCATTCACCAGCACAGGAGCAACTACATTAGTCTTCTCCATGAATGTGCCTGGTCACAGTGTCTATGAGGCTGCCACATGGTCCTCTGTACACAGGATATGTGGCAGGTTTTGTTCACATTTATTTAAGTGGAACATCATCAGATGAAGTTCTGCTTAAATAAATGTGAACGAAAGTGCTAAATATCTTTCACTGTGTGGTTACTTTCATCAGCTCTTTTCGGTCTTGAGTAGTGCCACCAAGTTTTGTTTATATATATATATATATATATATATATATATATATATATATATATATATATATGTGTGTGTGTGTGTGTGTGTGTGTGTGTGTGCGTGCGTGCGTGCATGCGTGCGTGTATGTATGTATATATATATATATATATATATATATATATATATGTGTGTGTGTGTGTGTATGTATGTATGTATATATATATATATATATATATATATATATATATATATATATATATATATATATACACACACACACACACACACACACACACATATAAACCTTTAGATCATCGTATATAGTCCATTTGATTATGAACAATTTCATTGAGTAGGACAACTCATCAAAATTGATTTTTTTTTGTCTAAAGTGGTACAATCTTAAAGTTAAGATAATTAATGAAGGAAGTATGTAGAACAATATTGGCGGCTAGGAAGGCACAACATTCCCCCCCCCCCCAAAAAAAGCTGGGATATGCCATTTGAATCTAACAATTGAACACATTGTCCTGCTGAACTAATGAGACTTAACCTTATACACATTGTTGATAACTTGTTACTCTTTATTTATTATTAGCATGTTAGGTAGGATTCACACATTTTGTCTTTTTTATAAAATATGTCTAGCCTGCTACATGGCAATTTTTAGTACTGCTTCTCTGGCTATTCCTTCAGAACAACAGAAATGGAGAAAAGCGTGTATTTTGTTCTATAACCGTGCTTCCTTCTAACATCCCTATGAGAGATAGTAACTCTGTTCTAGGGGATATCTAGCTACTAAAAATGAATGCTTTCCTCCACATCAGATTACATGTAAGGTTTGTGTAACAATAATCATTATTTATATATCTACTCTTTTATTATATACTCTTATTTTGATATTTGTAACTATTAAGACTGGATGATTTTAAAGAGAAGAGTAGTGTTTTCTGTGCGTAATCTAATATGTATGTAGTAAATGCTTCATTTTACCATCAGTACAGAATCACAGAGCATCTAATGAAGGCATTGAGAGATTTATAGTGTTGGCAATGTTTACTTAATTTTTAAAGCTTTAATATCAAAAGCTGGAAGTGTCCTTTTATGTAGTACAAACCCATTTATAGAGAAGAATTTTTTTTTTTGGCCTTCAGCCAATTATTTTAAGTGTCTGCATTCCAATGGATGTCCCAGTGGAATAACTGGCAGGAACTAAGCCACAGTTACCAAAACTGATAAAGCACCAAAACATTTTATCTCTAAGTCATCAGATCATTGTGTCAAGGAAAACAAACAGACCATTAAGTGGGGTGCAACAAATTAACATTCTCTGAAGCTGACAAACAGCAGAATGTGTTTTTAGCTACAAGTAATATAGTGCTCTTCAGAGACAATCTAAAGTTTGTATTGAAAGGCTATTTTTCCTAAATGTTTAGCAGTCACCTCAGGAACCTTTGTTAGCATATAATTTTTGCACTAACAGACCATTTTCAAAAGTATAATGAACTCACCTCTTGTCATTAATTAATTGAAAAGACTGACCCAGTTTCTTTTGAGATGCATGGAAACTCAAATGCAGCTTTCTTATATTCTTGCCATCTGTTAAACAGCATGTCATTACCCCTTAATGGGAATCTCTCTGTGTTTTCTGGTTTAGTCTTCACATAAACTAGCTTGTCAGCTAGTAGGTCTACTCTGAAAGTCTGACAAAGCAGTAAGGCAACATTCATGCATACTCTCAAGTCTGGCTGGACTTTGTAAGAAAATGTGATGCCTTGATGATGCAGAAGCTTTTTTATGAGTAGATATTTTCTTCCACTAACCAAATAAATTGGTACATGTCAATACACACTGCTGTGTATCATGAGTGATGTTACATGTAGCTGACATATTATCAAATACTGAAGTTTTGAAGCCTAGAATTGTATGTATTTATTTATTTGTCATTGTTGATCAGTAAAGTCTGACTGGGCAAAGCCCATTTTCAGTGGAGGCACAAGGAGAAAAGCTCCTGCAGATACTTTTAAGATACTCATGACAAAACAAATTATTTTACAAAGATACATTACATTGATAGCTCTTAAGACATCTAGATAAAACTGATAATTGCTCTGTAGTGTCACTATACAAAGCTAAAACATGTATTTCTTCTGTAATGACATTATATGTGTCATTAAATTCAAAGTATAAAACATTTAATATGCAAACAGTTCTTGTGCAATATATGTGACAAGCAGACGTTGGATATGACTTATAAGACGTGGGTGAGGAGGGTTACGCTATAGATGTTAGGAATAAATAACATTGAGGTAAGGAGTGTGAAGCATCAGTCAATATGTAGGTAACAGTTAAGGTTAGATTTGCAAAATGTCATCATTTTGCCTTATGTTTTTAGTCTGTTCCTCATAAAATTTGTGGATTTCGGGTACATTATTGAGGGCTGAAGTCACTAAATAATGACATACATTTGACTTTCAGACTACATATCCTTTAGAAAATGCATGCTAAGGAAAAAAATATTATTCTAAGAACTTTCTAAGTTTATAAGAGCAATACTTGAAATGTGCCCCTCATTTGGGGCCTTTACTCCCCCATTATGTTTGGCTTTGGCCATGTTTCTTGAGGTTAGATGTTCACAGGTAAGGAGAGTGGGAATAAAAATATTAGGTTACATACTGACATATAACTTTGTTATATGATAGAGCTTAAAAGTATTTGAAGAAGATGGATAAAGTAGCAAGGTCAGAAAAGAATTTCAAATCTAAAGTGGGGATTAATATAGAAATATAATTGAGCAGTATTAGTAGCAGCATTTTTGTTTAGAAGGAGATAAAGGTTAATAAAGGGATATGGGGTATGAGATGACAAAGGAAAATGGAGTTACTCCGGTAAGGTACATGTGTATAACTATAGTTAGCAAATATCATTTAGTAAGAGTTATAAATCATGATTTATATGCCTCAGAGAAATGGCTCAATTGTAATATGAAAGTTCCAGCCAGATGTTTGCTTTTAATGTTTAGTGTAAGTTACTATCATAACTAAAGGATGGATTATATTGGAGTACAGGCAATTTACGGTTTTGCACTGACTTTCTACTCTGAAATATAGTGACTTCAGATTTAGAGACTGAGTTATGAGGAAAATCCTTTTATATTATGGTGTTAGCTACTTTGACATATATTTATGTTTTAGTACTAGTAGTTTTATTTAGCTGGTCGTACTTATTGCTGTGCACTCAGTGTCGTTGTAGCTTTCATTTATTTGTTTTATTCTCTTAATTTTGTTAATTTTACTTTTCCAGGTTTCAGGTATATTTTAATGGTCCCATAGCACTAATTCATTGAAGGTGGGGGAGGGGTAATTAAAAACATCGGACCACATACATATATCACCTACAAACTTCTTTTGCACAAATTGAAAGAGCTGAATTTTGAAAACAGTACTATGACCTGGTTTTCAAATGATCTGCTCAATAGCAATTTTGAAATGTATGCACTCAACAAATTCTCCTTAGAAGGAACCTTCAATACTGTCTAGGACCACTTTTTTTTCTCTGTTTATTAATGATGTAACTGAAGACCTTCCAGGTCTGTATCTTACACTATATACAGATGATATTACTCTTCTTCAGATGTTACTCTTCCAAGCCAATAAATCACATCCATTCCTACAAGAACATATTCAATCAAGTTTCACAAAACTGTGTCAGTGGGCAGAGAATAACAAACTTAAACTAAATCCTATAAAAAGATAATGTCATATGCCTGCCACATAAAGCAGTTAAACTACCCAACCCCTTGCTTAGTGATTTGAAATGTAGCATCATTCCAAATGTCTCTGAATATAAGTTCTTAAGCTTAAAACTCAGTCTGTCACTGTCACTCAAACCCATACTGATTACACAACAAACACAGTGCTTTTACAAATCAAGCTCTGTTACAAAATATCTCATCTACTTTTCCCTGAAGCCAGGAGATGTATCACTAAAAATGTGCTACTACCTGAACTTAAATATGCATTGCCCTTACTGTCCTTGCTTATAATGTACATATAATACAAATTGCTGAGAACAAGATCTTCAAATTTGCTCCATTAGCTATTACCTAATACAACACTGTAGCCTAATTAAGGAAATCTGCTGGTTGCGTTTTAATGCTAGATATCTTATATGTTCAGCTGCTTAGTATTTAAAATCTTAAAACTAGGATAATATCCATCACCTAGATCAAAACTGCAATTTAAGAAACAAATCTACTCCTTCAGAAGTAGTCAAGAAGACAATATCACATTTCTAAGGCCCACTTTCAAAAATAAAATTGGTGATAAAGCCTTCCCACACAATGGTCCAACAACCTGGAATCAACTATCTAAAACATTAAAGTTTGTAAATTAAAGCTTTATCAAAAATGAAGGAATTCAAAGAAAATCTATACAAGCAACTCATCAATGAGTCTGGCTGCAAATGTTACATGTATAATGGCTAACACCATGTTACTTTTACATCGACAATAAATAATGCAAATATATTGCAAATGCTGTACACATTATTACTACAATTATTGGATTATAAACTGTTAAATAATCTCTGTATTATTCTTTATAGCTGTTATAACCACCACTTGATTGAATGTACAATTGTAATCTACTGAAAATAGCTGCATCAGTTGTAACTAAGAACAATATCCAAACACACCCGTGGAGACAATAATTCAACTGCTGCAAAAAGATGGTAAAAGCAGGTTTAATTCCCAAACGAATCCTTTAGCACAGAGAAAAAACACAGTGGAGACAAGCGCTTTCGCCTGGACAATTCCAGGCTTTATCAAGTCAGAGTAAAAACAAACTGTGAAAGCACTACCTATATACCTAAATCACATGCTTAAATTAATTGTTAATTAAACAAAACAAGCTAGTAGAGAATAATTTAAAGACATATACCATTTCCTTTTAGCTTGTTACTAAAAGTCTATTGGGATGTAAATGTTTGTGTAAACCAAAATTGATTTCATATACAAATATATTAAACATATACTGTACAATAACACATTTTCTTAAAAACATTACATTTAAAAACTTTTAAAAAACAACATTTAAGCCTCACAGTATAGCATAAAAACTGTAATAGACAACGAAATGTTGTCTGTACACCAAACAACCAAACTGTCAGCTACTGAATTTGTTGTATAAAATGTCAACCTATATTAAAAAATTGTGTGTGTTATAAGCTATAATCTGGCTCTTCTAAGTTTGAGAACTGGCCCTATGCTTAGCGTCTCATTCATACCAGGTATACTGCTAGCATCAAGCCTAAGCTGCCAGATTAATTCCTTAAATTCCAGGGTGGATTCCCAGTCTCCACCCCTACTACTTGGATGAACTTGTTCAAGCACCATAAAAGCAAGTTTGAAATTAGGGCAACCAAGGGAATGTTTATAGAATGCGTTACTATCTTTCTTTTTACCTATATCATAGATATGCTCATATATGCGCTTCCTAAATTCCCTTTCAGTTTTTCCTATATAAAAAGCGCCACAGGTCAAGCAATACCCAATGTATACCACACCTTTCGTGTTACAAGTGTAGTGACCGTGTGGTTTCAAGTTTGTTTTACGTGCTTTAAGATATAGATGGTTACTATTGATAATAAAAGGGCACTGTTTACACGTGCCGCATTTAAAGGTGCCATTCCTTTGTTGAGTTGTCATACAAGTAGTGATATGTCTTTGCTCAAACACCTCTTTTAAATTACGACCTCTTTTTCTAACAAAAGCTGGTCTCTTTGGAATCAAGTTTTTAAATTCATCATTGGTTTGTAACACAAACCAAAACTTATTGATTGTGTTCTCTATCTCCCTTGAATTCTCAGAAAAAGTATAAATAAAATAGCTAGAATTCTCCTGTGCTTGTGTGCTGGAGGGCCTTGGGATGGGGATACCAACATCATTGTTCCCAAACAGTGGTGTATATAACGAGTCCCTTTTACTAAGAATCTCATGGATAAGGTTATTCACCAAATAATCCGGATAACCTCTCTCTGTAAACATCACCCTAAGGTTGTTAGCTTCAGCAATGAAATCAGGCAATCTGCTACACATACGAGATGCCCTAATAAGCAGACCTTTAACTATTCCTTTCTTTTGTTGGAATGGGTGTTGGCTGTTGAAATGTAGCAGAGAATTGGAAAATGAAGGTTTTACACTTGTAACACGAAAGGTGTGGTATACATTGGGTATTGCTTGACCTGTGGCGCTTTTTATATAGGAAAAACTGAAAGGGAATTTAGGAAGCGCATATATGAGCATATCTATGATATAGGTAAAAAGAAAGATAGTAACGCATTCTATAAACATTCCCTTGGTTGCCCTAATTTCAAACTTGCTTTTATGGTGCTTGAACAAGTTCATCCAAGTAGTAGGGGTGGAGACTGGGAATCCACCCTGGAATTTAAGGAATTAATCTGGCAGCTTAGGCTTGATGCTAGCAGTATACCTGGTATGAATGAGACGCTAAGCATAGGGCCAGTTCTCAAACTTAGAAGAGCCAGATTATAGCTTATAACACACACAATTTTTTAATATAGGTTGACATTTTATACAACAAATTCAGTAGCTGACAGTTTGGTTGTTTGGTGTACAGACAACATTTCGTTGTCTATTACAGTTTTTATGCTATACTCGTAGGCTTAAATGTTGTTTTTTAAAAGTTTTTAAATGTAATGTTTTTAAGAAAATGTGTTATTGTACAGTATATGTTTAATATATTTGTATATGAAATCAATTTTGGTTTACACAAACATTTACATCCCAATAGACTTTTAGTAACAAGCTAAAAGGAAATGGTATATGTCTTTAAATTATTCTCTACTAGCTTGTTTTGTTTAATTAACAATCAATTTAAGCATGTGATTTAGGTATATAGGTAGTGCTTTCACAGTTTGTTTTTACTCTGACTTGATAAAGCCTGGAATTGTCCAGGCGAAAGCGCTTGTCTCCACTGTGTTTTTTTCTCTGTGCTAAAGGATTCGTTTGGGAATTAAACCTGCTTTTACCATCTTTTTGCAGCAGTTGAATTATTGTCTCCACGGGTGTGTTTGGATATTGTTCTTAGTTGCTTCTCATTTTTCACGAGTTTTGTTCCTGTTTAGCTGCATCAGTTGTACAACTGAATATCTATGCTCCTCAGGAGCTTGGGTCAACAGCACAGCCCATATACTTGGTCAAAAAATAGAAAATAAATAAATTAAGTGAAAACTGAGGAACATGTATTATAACTTTTACTACCACTGCAGTTCCACAAAGTATAGAAAGAAATGAAAGAACAAGATGGAAAGCACAAATTCTAGCAAATCATTGCAGTTATACATAAGTAGACATACATTTTCTGCATTTTACCCTACCACGTCACAACTCATCTTTTCTTCCTCCCATTGTCTGTTTATCTATAAGTAACACACAGTGACAATATTCAAGAAATCCTTCTAACTCAGTTAATAACTAAAGGTGTCTCATTCAGATTACTATACTTTTTCATTCCTCTATGTTCTACAGGTGGTCTATTCTATATACTGTATACTTTGAACTCTATAGACTGTATAAACTCTCTGTATATACTCTATAGCTATACTCGCTATCTATATGTGTGTGTGTATATATATATGTGTGTATATATATATATATATATATATATATATATATATATATATATATATAGTCCTAACTTGAGATGCGATTCCAAGATATGTACAGCTGGTCCACATAGTTCTGCAGTGGCCAAAATTTGACCATGAACTCAGTAAACTTAAAAGGAGTGACCACAGGATTCAGCAAAAGTGTGGATGCTCTGGTTTACTAAAGGAAAACCTTGTCCTGAATAATCATTTTACTATCTACCATGAAATAATCACCCAAAAGAAGTCTGATCAGACCATTTATAGAATATAATGCCCCCTTTAGTGTATATCAACATTGAAGGACAATTATAATCAAACAACTGCTATCGAGACTTGATCGTGCTCCATGCAATACAACTGCTACAAACTGCAGAGAATACAATACTATGATTAAAGAATCTGGACCATAATCATCAGCATCGCTATGGTACCTTGCAGAAAAATAAGGTGATGCCGCTAGAGGATAAGGATACTTTCTTACTAACGTCTTCTTCAACCTAATTAATAAAAAATATTGCCCTCAGCTTAGGAATATGTTCTTTATTAGAAATTACATTTACGATTTGAGAAACCAGAAAAGTTTCCAAATACAAAGACCTCTATTTACCTTAGTTGACACATACAAATCACTTAACAAAGTTTCTCCTACCACTTGGAATGCTATGCCATAAAATGTGCAAAATACAGGCACTCTTTAAGTTTTCACAAACTGCTAAAATCTCACCTTGCAAATATTTACAAGTGCAACTGTCCTATGCATCCAAGTTAAGCCACATCTGCAAATTCTCCATTTTATATGTATATATACCCTTACAGATCTAGAAGTGACTTTGCCATTTGTTTGTGAATCAAAAACTCATTCTGCAATACCTGATAGAATTTAGAAAGGCTGTAAACATTTTGTTTTATTAAGGAACATATTGGGGGATAATTGCCATTATCATAGTCTTCAACACCATTGTCGTTACCTTCAACTTCATCATTGACATTATTTTTTTCTTTTTAGTCTAATTCTCAGAACATGCTTCATGCAGCTCAAATTTATTAGGCAATTTATACTTGGATAGGGTAAAAGAAAAGTTAAACTAATAATACTATGTATTTCATTCACTACTTTGTATCTGTATAATTTATTCTTCTTAATGTATATACTGCTACATGTTGTTTTCTGCGATTTGGCCCAGGTTGTGACTGAAAGTGGCCCAGTGTGTTTAGGATCAGTTCCATCCATTTTATCCTCCAAGGTTGCCTAAGCCAACGGTATTACCATGTGACAAATTAAATGTTCTTAAAACTATTAGACTAGACTTGTACAAAATGTTCTTAAATCATTAGACTAAACTTGTAGAATACCCCTTTTGGAGACCCCCCAGTCCTTGGATATTTGTTAATATAAGTTCTCTGTGGTAGCTCCATGGAATGAAACATCATGTTTTTAGTTTTTTGTCAAGTTTGTGTGATGTAGCATTGTCTCCTTCATTTAAATAGAAACAGTCAGGTAAGACCTACTCTGCAGTATCTTGGTTCAGGTAGTATGTCTTAATTGCCAGGTCTGTTTGTAAGAAGGCTGGTATCTTATCAAACGTGATGAGAAATTTTGACCTCACATTTATCACGGAAATCTAACAACAACTTTGCCCCTTTGGTATTCTTGGGTCTTCTGTGATTCTCTGGAACCTGCTACATCGATACCTGAGAGGATGTCTGTCACTGGGTGGTTTCAAGCATTCCTTAAAATCATATTTATTTCAACTTACATTTGAGTAGCTTTTGTCAATGCTGTGTAGTTAACTCTGAATGGTTAATGCAGGATGTTCATAGGTTCATAGGTTCTTAGGATATTACTAGGCTATTGACCCGAGAGTCTTTACAAGCCTAGCCATTAAATCCAAATATAATACTAGATGAGAGATATCTTTTATGCCCAAGATTTTTCTATCAAGGACTACCCATGTCCAGGAGAGAAGCAGGGGTAATCCCCAGTAGAAATTTATGGTTTCCCATCCAGTCATCCAGGTTGCACTTAAACAGGATCACGGAGGTGCTCTGCTTGATGTGATTGGGAGCCTATTCCAGAGTAGTGGCAACCTCTGAGAGATGTATTTGTCTCTCCAGCAGGTCTCATTTAAGTTACAAGCAAGATTGAGGTCCCTGGAATCTGTGATTCTAGTCCTGTTTGACTTACAGATGTGTATCATTTCCATTAGAATGGGTCAGAGATAGCCCTGTAAGCCAGACATAAGTCATCTTGGAGTAGTTTATATGCTACTGAATACAGTGACAGCAACTTCAGTCTGTCCATATAAGATGTGCTGGAGACCATGAATTTTCTTAGTTAGAAATCACTGAGGACTCTCAAGTTGCGACAGGTGTCTAAAGGGAGCATTATATTCAGTATTAGGCCTGATCTTAGGGTATCATTGTTTATTTTATAAACAGCAGGGACATCGCTTTTGCTGAAGGGAATGATGATGCATTTTTAGCATTTAGTCGAAGACCATGGCTTTGACAATCATTGTAAGCCCCTTTAGAAGTTTGCTGACATCACCAGGGGAATCAATGATAGCACCTAATTTGCAGTCATCTGCAAACCTGGTTAGTCAAAGCTCCATTTTAACCCAAACTTCTGAGAAGTATATGTCAAACAAGAGGTGTCCCGGCTCTGACCCTTGTGGGACCCCACTGGTGACAGGTCTGCTGGTAGAGGTGACGTCTCCCACTTTGAGTGTTGTCAATCTGTAAGCCAGTTTGCAACCTACCTGACAACATAGGGATTGATATTCAACTGGGTTAGTTTATCAGTGATGCTTGACTTTGGGATAGTGTCAAAGGCTTTGGCCAAGTCCAGATAGGCTGTGTGCACAGATTTGCCCTCATCTATGACTCTGGTTAGATTCTCAAAGAAGTCCACCAGGTTTAGCAGGCATAACCTGCCCTTGACAAAACCAAATTGGGATGGAGCCACTGTTTTGAGGTCACTATATCCTTATTTATGAGGTCCATGATGATTCATTCCATTGCCTTACAGATGAGGCTGGTAAAACATATGGGTCTATAGTTAACTAGGTTTGTTGCTGAGCCGCCCTTGTGGAGAGGGATAACAGTCACTGTTTTCCATTCAGTGGGGGATAAAGCCAGTACTCAGGCTGTGGTTTAATAGGGTGCCTAATGGAGTAGCTAGCTCTTGTTTTAGAACATTTAGAACACAGCCCAGAATGCCATCTGGTCCCATTGAGGCTGTATTCTTAGCCTTGGAGAGACCATTAATGACTTGCTCTTTGGAGATGCAGGGAGGAGGAGGTGATGATGAGATGGTTTGTGGTACACTTGGGGGGATGAAGGGTGAAATTTTTGCCAAATGTGTCTGCTAGCAGGTTTGCAATTTCTGCTGGGTCAATGTGTGTGTAATACCATCCACAATTAGTTTGGCACAGATCTGAGCCCTACCTTTTAGGTTTCGAACGTAGCTGAAGAAAGCCTTATGGTTACCCTTGGCTATGGTTGCTAAATTTTTCTCATCATTGCTCTTTGAGGATTTTAATGAGTTGTCTTATTTGCTTGTTTAGGCCTATAAGGGTGATCTTCCAGTTCTGGGATCTTGCTTTCATATTTTTAGACAGCAGTTCTTTCATTTATTGTATAATATATTAATGCTAGACATCCACCAAGGTGGTTTGTTTTTTTTCTTGAGGATCTTGCTTTAATCCTATCCGGCACAGCTGTGTCTATACATTTGTGTATACATTTATATAGGGCATCAGTGTATACCTTAGTATAGCTGTCAATGCCATCTGTAGAAACTGAAGCTTGGAAGTCAATTACACCATCCCTCAGGAGGATATAGCTAGCTTTGGTGAAATGTTTTAGCCTGACTTCTCCTTTGGGGAGTTCTGGTGCTATTGCTACTTTCAAAGTGACTGGTTTATGGTTGCATTTAAGCAGTGTAGGCCCTACACTTGAGGGGATGCATCTGTCACTCATATTAATGAGGACCAGGTCAAGAATATTGGAGCCCCCTGTAGGGTGGTGCACTATTTGTTCCAGGTCATTTGAGTTAATAAAGTCCAAGAACGTTTGGGTGAATGAGTTTGGGCTCATATAAGCTTCCCGATTAATAGAGGGATAGTTGAAATCACCCATTACTATGGTGTTAGGTTGTACTTTGATTGTCCCAAGTAGGTCTAAGTAAGCTGTATAGGCATCATGGTTCATGGAAAGGGACCTGTAACTGGTCATGACATGAAGGTGGGTCTTACCAATGGTAATTTAGACTTGGAGTAACATCCTAGAGTTATCTTGTCTAACCAGTCTGGAGGTATAATTATCTTTAATGAAGATAGATAGTCCACCTCCTCTGGTTCTCACACCTTCAATTTGCAGTCTGAAAGTATGGAAGGCATTGTAACCTTGCAAGGCCTGGGTAATTTCTGCGGCCTCGAACCAGGTTTCTGTGACTGCACAGATGTCAACATCTTCCAGGGAGAGGTGTGCTTCCAGAGAGTGCAGTTTCTGATTTCAACTCTGAGCATTTAGCAGCATGATCCTTAGTTTCTTTGCACTTGATATTTTCACATCAGAAATTTTGTTGTTGTGACCTTACCTAAAAAGGCATTATGGGAGTGGCAAGTGCCTTAGCCAGCAACCAAAAGCCTAAAGGTGCCAGGTGAAGACCATCTCTGGCAAAGCAGTGCAGTCTATCAACCAGGTCATCCCAGGCTGACAGGAACTGGATCCCCCTTAGAATGACAACAAAAATTAAGCCAATTATTGAAGTCAGTCATCTTCTGTTTATATAGTGGTATCATCCTAGATAAGGGTAAAATGCTGCTCAGAGCTAGGGACATACCTGCTTGGGACACATATTCAGAGAGCTCAATCATGTCTGTCTTCTTATAGTCCAGAGAAGTACGTCTCAAGTCGTTCACACCAACATGAACTATGATGGAGTCAAAACAGTACTTGTTGTTGAGAGGCTTGAGTACATGTGTGATTTAAAAAATCCTTGCACCAGACAGATAGCTGACTTTAACCTTCTCCTTGTTTAACCTGATGAGTGGGGCATCTGTGTATTTCACTATAAAGTCACCTATAACTAAAACGTTTGGAAAAGATGTGCATTGCCTTAAGGGCTTTTTTGGTGAGACACGTGCTACTGTTTTTATGCGTATTGGGTTTATTGGGTGCAATGCTATGCACAGTCAACTTCTTATGTTATTCAAACTGCCTTCCATTATATTCTAATTATTTTTCTAAATATTTTCCTTCAACTTCTTTAATCATATATGTATTTTATTTTTATAATCATTTTGTGTTAATTCTACCTTGTAAAGTGTTTTGGTTCATGCACTTAAATAATGCTGAAGCTGTTGTTATTTATTTATTTATTTATTTATTTATTTATTTATTTATTTATTTATTTATTCTAGCCGATAATGTGTTGATTCAATGTGTTTTTAAAATGTAGTTAGTTTGCTTGAACAATGTCAGGACATTACAGGAAACTTGTGCAAGCCTCTTAGCCATGACCTTGTGACTGACATGATCAAAGGCTAAAGTCTAAAAAGAGAGTTGTCATCTATAGGCATTTGAGTAAATTGTTGGTGATGTACTTTACTAGCTTTATGACTGGTATGTGTCTTATATGACTTGGTCTAATGCCATGACTATCTGTTAGTGGGTATATTCTGCTGTTTAGTGGGTATATTCTGCTGTTTAAGCTCTTCTGTAGAGTCTGTATAAGTCATCTGGAGAAGCAATTCATTTTGTAGGAGATGGCTGCACGAAGAATTAATGGGACTTGTTTAGACTACAGACTTGGACATTACAGATACTGGGTACGTTTTCCTGCTGGTTCAATTTAAACAACTGTCCACTTCACACAACAACATGGCTCCAGTGAGACATTCTGGTACGTTTCCACGCCTACTGAAGGATGCTACAGCCTGACAAGCTGCCTGTCCTGCATTAGGGTTGACAACCTGCCCTACCTGATGACCTTGATTCCTTACTTTAAACAGTACCTGCAGTCTCTTCCTAATATCAAGGAATAGAGGCTACCTTCTCCCCGAACTCATCCCTTCAAGAAAGCCAGAAACCTGACAAGCTGCCTATCCTGCATTAGGGCTGACAAACTGCCCTACCTGCTAACCTTGATTCATTACTTTAAATAGTACCTGCAGTCTCTTCCTAATATCAAGAAATAGAGGCTACCTTCTCCCCAAACTCATCCCTTCAAGGAAGCCAGAAACCTGACAGGCTGCCTGTCCTGCATTAGGGTTGACAACCTGCCCTACCTGATGACCTTGATTCCTTACTTTAAATAGTACCTGCAGTCTCTTCCTAATATCAAGGAATGGAGGCTACCTTCTCCTGCCCTACCTGATAACCTTGATTCCTTACTTTAAATAGTACCCGCAGTCTCTTCCTAATATCAAGGAATAGAGGCTACCTTCTCCCCGAACTCATCCCATCAAGGAAGCCAGAAACCTGACAAGCTGCCTGTCCTGCATTAGGGTTGACAACCTGCCCTACCTGATGACCTTGATTCCTTACTTTAAATAGTACCTGCAGTCTCTTCCTAATATCAAGGAATGGAGGCTACCTTCTCCTCAAACTCATCCCTTCAAGGAAGCCAGAAACCTGACAAGCTGCCTGTCCTGCATTAGGGTTGACAACCTGCCCTACCTGATGACATTGATTCCTTACTTTAAATGGTACCTGCAGTCTCTTCCTAATATCAATGAATAGAGGCTACCTTCTCCCCAAACTCATCCCTTCAAAGAAGCCAGAAAGTATGCTTGTTACTGTATGTAAAAGATATTTTATCTAAACTAATTAGGTATTAAACCTACCCTTCCCTGCCAGGATAGCCAGCAGCCTTACTCCTCTGTACTTCTCTACCTCCACCCCTTCCCTCTTGTTGCTCCTGCACTTGACTTCACTTTTCCCACCCTTAGTCCTAGATCCACTTTTCCCTCCATGAGCTACTGTAGCAGTACAGTGTTTGCCCACTAGATGGCACCCTTTTCCTTGCACATCTAGCCTTCAGCTTCAAAATAGAATTTCTTAGGTAACTAGTGTTACCTTACTTGTTTCATTACAGTCCCACTTTACCCTTTTAAATTCACCATAATTCTCTTATCTACCCAACCTACTCAAACTATCATTACCTCTATTACCTCCTTCAGCTACCACCTCCTAACTTACCTCTAGCAGCCAGCATTCCACTGATTGTTTTCCTCAGGTCTTCTTCCTTTACTTAGCTCTACCCGCTCCGTTCGCCCTGCAGGCTCACTCCGCTCCCCTACCCTACCTCCAAATCTCACCCACCCCCACTACATCTAAACTTATACCTCTCTAACCACTCCCACTTACACCATTATCCTATCCCATCCTATAACCTGCCTGTCAGGAGCCAGAATCCACTACATAACACAAGCACTCAGGTCACTCCAGAACAAGTACAAATATGACTCTGTCATTGTTTATGTTGGTGTGAACGACCTGAGCCGTACCTCCCTGGACAACATGAAAAGAGACATGGAAGAGCTCTCTGATCATGTAGCCCAGGCGGGTATGACCCTGACCCCAAGTAGTATCCTGCCCTCACCAAGAATGATACCTCAGTATAAAGAAAAAATTATCAATTTCAACAATTGGCTAAGCTTCTGGTGTTATTCAAAGGGGATCCAGTGTCTGTCAGCCTGGGATGACATGCTTGACCAGCTGTGTTGCTTCACAAGAGATGGCTTGCACCTGTCACCCCTTGGCGTTCGAATACTGGTCAAGGCTCTTGCTGCCCCCATAGTGCCTTTTTTAGGCAAGGCTCAAAATTCAAACCCACCTTCGTAAACAGCACAAGTAAAAAACTGAGGGTTATGCTACTCAACGCCAGGAGTTTAAATCTCAAAATGCATGTGCTCGAAGCACTCCTAAGTATGGAGAACATCGACATCTGTGCAGTAACTGAAACCTGGTTCAAGGCTTCAGAGAGCACACCAGCACTACTGGGCTACAACTCATACCACACATTTCGGCCACAGAACATGGACCGAAACACAAAAGGATGGGGTGTATCCATATTCATCAAGGATACCCACACCTCCAGGTTAGTGGCACAGTATGATACCTCTGTGATCATCCATGTGCAACTAACATCGGGCAAATCTGTAATGCAAATTGTGGCCTGCTACAGATCACCCCCCATGACCCAGGACCACCACTCCGCCTTTCTGTAGACACTGGAAAACATGAAGGTCCTACCGAACACCCTGATCTTGGGAGATTTCAATTACCCTACCATTAACTGGGAAAACTACTTGAGTACAAACTCCCAGGCTCAGCACTTCCTGGAATTTATCAAATCAAATGCCCTGGATCAGCTGGTAAACCCCCCTACCAGAGGCCACAACATATTGGACCTGGTCATCACCAGCATGGGCGACAGGAGCTCCGTACTGGAGGTCAACACATCACTGGTTAGTTCAGATCATAAACTAATCACCCTGGATGTCCACACCCCACCACCACCCCCAACCAAGGAAACCACAGTGAAAAACTTTTCTAAAGCAAACTTCAACTTACTTAAGTCAGAGGTGGTAAGTTTCACAGCCCCCATGCTATAGGATAACACTGCCCAAGATGCAGAATCCTTTACAGTTGCACTCTATGAGCACCTACAAGGATGTATGGATCGTGCCATCCCTAGCAAAACCAAGACTCACTCTCCAAAGAGAAGGAAACCAGTCTGGTGGACCCCTGCCATAAACAGGTTATACAACAAAAGGAGGAAACTAGTTCAGAAAAAAAGCAAATCCCAATAAGGAAAGACATCCCTGATCAGTATCAGTAAGAAACTAAGGTCCCTCATAAAATCATCCAAGGTTAACTTTGAAAGAAAAATAGCCAAGGACTCAAAGAATAACCACAAAGCCTTCTTTAGCTATATCAAAAATCTAAGTGGCAATTCGCAGATATGCTCTGAGATTGTGCAAAATAGCACAAAATATACTGAACCTACTGATATTGCCAACATACTGGCAGATAGATTCAGTGCAAACTTCACCTCCATCTCACCTTCAAAAGGACAAACAACAATACTGGAAAAGTGTAGTGTCCCGGAAATCACAGAAGCACAGGTGAAAACAGCCCTTTCAAAAGCCAAAAACACAGCATCAATGAGGCCAGATGGTGTCCCAGACTGCATCTTGCACGAACTACAGAACAAACTACCCCCCCACCTAAACACGCTGTTCAACCTCAGCCTCTCCACAGGCTACGTGCCCATAGAATGGCGCACAGCAATGGTTATTCTGCTCTGCAAAGGAGGAGCCACAACTGACCCTGGTAACTATCGCCCCATAAGTCTGACTAGCCTGGTCTGCAAGGCTATGGAGTGCATCATCATGGAACTCATTAACAAAGACATTGGGAACCTCCAAACACTTGACCCGACCCAGTTCGGCTTTGTTAAGGGCAGATCATGCCTACTAAACCTGGTTGACTTCTTCGAGACAGTTACCAAGGCCATAGATGAGGGAAAAGTGGTTCACACAGCCTACCTTGATCTCGCCAAGGCGTTCCATACCATTCCTCACTCGGGTATTATAGAAAAACTCACCAGCCTGAACATAAACCCCTACGTCACAAGATGGGTTGCCAACTGGCTTACAGACAGAACTCACACGGTAAGAATAGCGGGCTCCAGGTCTGACTCTAAACCATTCACAAGTGGTGTCCTGCAAGGCTCAGTTCTGGGACCCCTACTGTTCAGCATATATTTCTCAGAAGTACAGGCAAACACAGGAGGACAATGGCTAACCAAGTTTGCCGATGACTGCAAACTGGGAGCCATAATTGACTCTCCGGCTGACACGGACATCCTCCAAAAAGGCCTTACCGAGACAGACACCTAGTGTCAAAGTCATGGCCTCAAGCTAAATGCCAAAAAATGCATAGTCATCCCTTTTGGGAAAAACAAAACACCCACGGATGACCACATAGGCGGCAGCCCCCTTAATACAGAAGAGGTAATAAGAGATCTGGGGACCCAGGTAGATAGTAATCTCTCCCGTGACAATCATATTGCCAAAGTAGTTAGGAAATCCTTCTATGTGGCCCAGGGGTTCGCATCTAGAAATAAAGAGGTTATAGTGTCCCTCTATTTGTCACTCATCAGACCCATCATAGAGTACAATGCCCCATTTAGGATGTACCTCACAAGAACACTTCCAACAGCTTGAAAGACCACAAAAGCACCTCACCAAGAGGATTACAGGCCTCAAACATATGTCCTATGCAGCCCGACTGAAAAAACTCTGGCTGTACTCAGTGGCATATCGCTTACTCAGAGGTGATCTCTGCCTGACTTACAAAGCCATGTCCAACTCAGAATTGATGGACCTGCTCCACCTAAAGAAATCCAAGTCACTGTGAGCCACGTGCTCTAGTGAGCTAAACCTCGCCACAACAATAAATAGAACATGCTGGAGGGATAGATTCCTGTCTCAGAGACTTCCCATGCTTTGGAACAAAATTCCTAACTACATTAGGCAGAGCCCCTCACTAACACTCTTCAGGAGAAGCCTTGACGAGTGGATGGGTAAGAGAAAGTACACCCCTGGGATCACTTCATTGGCTCTGCTTGACAGAGGCTCAGTTAATTAATCAGTGGGGTGGTGAAAGCCGACACACTCTGGCTAGGCTTATAAATGCCCTTGGGCAGATAGCCTAGTACCTACCTATGAACCTATGAACTTATAACTCATTACAACATTCCATCTTCTAAGACACTCCTCCTAATTTAACACATACTTTACCCTTTCACTCTCCACCCTCAACTTCGGCAGCACAGTGCCAGGCTACTCCACCCATATTAACTTACCTCGAACCCCTACTTCTATTTTCAATTCTTCCTTTACATTTCATTCCCTATACGCTAACTGCCTATGAACATCTCAGTTACTCTAGCTTCAACTAGCCCACAAAACAAACACCCCTTCCTGCTTTACCAGCCAGCCTTAAACACATAAACATAACATCTTCTACCAACTATTTCCTCCCAAAGTTTCATAGAGTCACCCATATTAACTATAAACACCACCAAATCAAGAGAGGACATAATATACTGAATCCTTCTCTAATCCACACTTATAGACTACACCTACTAGATGGTGATATACATCCCAATCCTGGCCCTACCAATATTAGTCCTGCTCACCCAGGTAGACCTTCTACCTCTTCCCCTCACACCCCTACAAGGCTTCATAACTCCCTCTTCTTAGCTCACTTAAATATACGAAGTGTGAATAATAAAGTTACTCACCTTCATGCCCTACTGGATGTACATGACTTTCACATCCTTTGCTTAACTGAAACATGGTTAAAACCATCAACCCAAGATTAAGAAATTCCCCCTACAGGATATAACATTTTAAGAGTGGATCACCTTAACAAGAAGGGTGGGGGTGTGGCTTTAATATACAAAGCAGGGCTCCAACTTTCACTACTTGATGCTCACCCACCATCCAATACCAACTCTGAAATTCTTATCACTAAGCTACAACTAAATACTTGTAAGTCCATCAACATTTTATGCTCATATCTTCCTCCAGGTAATAACATCAACTCCCTAGAAAATATCCTTTGCTGGCTGTCCACTAACTATCTACAGGAAACCATTGTGCTAGGTGACTTTAATATAGACTGGAATACCTGTAATTCTGATAACCCAACTAATCACATAAATCTACATGGCTTCTCCCAAACTATCACCTCACCTACTCGTACCCATAAACCCACTAACAAAGAAACCACCCTGGATTGGATCCTTGGATCCTAATAAATACCCAGTCCATAACCTATAATGTAGGTATCCTGCCAGATGACATTAGTGATCACTCCCTAACCTATATAATTCGGCAAAAGATTAATATACCCTGTCCTATAACTTTGAGAACTACTCGCTCAAATAAACATTTCTACCCAGAATACTTCCTAAATGAACTACTGAGTGTATGCAACTGGGCACCATTAAAACACCTCCAACTTGAGGAAGCAGTGGAATACTTCAGTTCCAAGTTCCTTGAAATCCTAAACTACCATGCTCCTTCTTGTACTCTTAGGAACACTACCAAAACAGCACCATGGCATACTAAGGAAATTAAAAAAAAATGTTGCTAAGAAACAAATTCTGGGCCAAATGGCATACCTCTAAAGACCCATCTGATCACTTAAAATTTAAACAACTTAGAAACTCTACTAAAGCATTTATAATATCAGACAAAAAAAAACTTACTCGTCCAACTTCAACATACCAACCATCAAAGTCCACAGAAATTCTGGTCAGGTATCAATAGACTCATTCATCCAGGCAACTCTAAAACACCAACCCCATCTGGAATTACTCATGACACTCCCAAACAAATTGCTGACTCCTTCAATAATGTCTTTACTGAAGTTATCCAGTCACTTGCTAACTCTCTACCTCATATATCCTCTAATCTGCCCTCTTCCTCACATACCTCACCACTCACTTTCCAACGCCACCCTGTCCCCACATCCCTCATCTGTACCCTCCATCAAAAACTCAAACCCTCTACCCCATCAGCAGACCTCTTACCTTCTAAATATCTTCAAATTGCAGCTAAAGTTATTGCCTACCCTATCTCTGTCCTAATAAATAGAACCATTATTGAAGGTACAATCCCATCCATCTGGAAAGTCTCACATATCATCCCACTACATAAAGGTGGCAACTCAACAGAACTTTCTAACTTCCATCCAATTGCCCTCCTCTCTCCCATAGATATAATTATGGAAAAAATGCATCCACCATCAACTATTACACCACCTTCTTCAAAATAGCCTGTTAGCCAGCTCTCAGCACAGCGTTCAACCTTTCCATAGCACCACTACTGCCCTCCTTTCTTTCTCTGACCACATTAACAAAAATCACAACAATAATACCCTGTCCTCTGCTATCTTTATTGATCTTTCAAAAGCATTTGACATGGTTAACCATCAGCTACTGCTGAATCTTCTCAAGTCCCTCTCATTTGATACTCAAGCATTACAGTGGTTCAAGTCCTACCTAGACAATAGGCAACAGGCAGTGCTATGGGACAACACTCAATCCTCCCACCTACCTGTCACACTTGCTGTACCCCAAGGATCCATTTTGGGCCCTCTTCTGTTCTCTATCTTTATAAATGATCTATCTATTAGTATCCCCCAAGCTGTAACAATACGATATGCAGATGACTTAACATTAATATCCTCTGCCACAGGGCCTTCTGAACTGCAATCCCTCACCCAGAATACCTTTCATCTTGTAGAAGAATGGTTTCTACAGCGGTGTCTCCTCCTTAACCCCAAAAAGACTAAACTCTTGCTGTCTACTCATAACTTCTCTATCAAATCTAAAACTGGTACAGTCATATCTCCTGATACTACTACCAAATTCTTAGGAGTAACTATTGACCACAGCCTTAATTATGACACTCATAACAACACCACAATCAAATCAGTAAACTGAAAACTAGGCTCCCTCTATAAAATTAAGCCCTTCCTTACTCCCATAGCTAGAACTACTATTGCCCACACCCATCTTATCCCTACTCTCTTTTATGCCTCTCCTATATATACAAATCTATCCAAAAGCAACCTCCACAAGCTGGCAGTCTCCTACAATAATATTGACAGATTTGCTACCAGCTCCTCTTTTAGAACCCACCACTGCAAAAATCTGAAGCATCTGTGTTGGCTTGAATTGCACAATCAAATTTTATTTCATCAACTAATTATTGCCTATAAAACCCTTTATCACCCAGATAATATACCAATTCTCACAAGTCTAATCTGCCCATATAAAAATCTGACACACCTACGCTTAGCCAATAAACTTCTGGTATCTAGACATAAACCCAACAATAAAGCAGGAGATTCCCTTTTCTCTAATACTGTCGGGAAAAGTTGGAACCTACTTCCCAGTGAACTTACATCTCTGCCTTCTACTACACTCTCCAAAAAGAAACTTAAACTATACCTTACAAGCCATTGGCTATGTCCCTGTTCAAACCCTGACTAAGACTTTCTCTGTGTATTTTCATCATAATCATTCTTCCCAGGCTACTTACTCACTTTATTGCCACTTTAAGGCCTTTACCTTCTAGTTGCACTTACTGTACCAAAGAAAGATGGATTGGACATCTTTCTGTCTCTTGATGAGTTTCTGCCCCTCTACCTACTCTCCCAATCCTGTTTTTATCCAGTCTGTTCTTCTGTTCCTTACTTATAACTTTGAGATGGGAATCTCCCATATCCTTCTGAATACTTTCTTCCCACAGTGTTCACAAAAAAAAAAAAAAAACACAAAGGATTATCTTATCTTATATTTTGTTCTATTTTTCTGTTCCATCATGTATGCTAAATTACCTTAAACACCTGTTTTAGTCTGACAAGCTATATGTATCTGAAGTTTAATGTTCTGTAACTGAATGTTTAATGCTGTTTGTGTTTATCTGTTTTATGTGAAGCTTTTCTCCCCGGGCCTCTACTGAAAATGGACATATATCCAGTTAGATTAGCCCGGTCAACGAATGTAAAATAAAATAAATAAATAAATAGTTTACTCTATCCTATAAGATAATATGAGAGCTGCATGTGTACTATTTTCTCTAATACTTTTGCTAGTAGACATTAGTACATTAATAGGATTATTTTTTTTTATATTTTTTAATATTTGAGAATCCCCACTTTTTTGAACAAAGGAAAACTTTTAACCTTTTCCTATATATGGTGTAACCCTTTCCTTAACAGTCACAGAAACCACAGTGTAATTCATTACCTGTCTTGTCGGATTCTGAATTTCTACCCCCAAACTATTCGTGCCTTAGAACAGATAGACTTCACAAAAAAGGTGGAGGCATTGCCTTATTATATCTGAGCACTTTTACAGTGATTCCATATTCAAAGCATATTCCTCTTATTTCCACCGCAGAGTTACTTATTACCTTCCTAAAACTCAATGACTGTAAAAACTTTTGTATCATAGTCGTATACATTCACCCAGGCAACAATATTCCTATTCTCAAATATATTCTTCCCTGGACAACCAACAATATAAAAAATGAAACAGTCATCCTGGGTGACATTAACATTAACTGGTTAGATATCTCCAATAACAACCTCTCTTCAGACATCAACGTTCACATCTATACTCAGCTAACTTCTGAAATTACCAGACCTAACAATATGAATAGCAAAGGCTCAATCCTGGATTGGATCATGGTTTCTGACCCAAACAAAATTTCCTCCTCTGATACACTCTCAAATAGTATAAGTGACCACTCTCCAACATTCATAACATGTAAGCTCACCACTATACCAAACATACGGTTATAGACACACCCGAGATTTATCCCATTTCTCCACAAAATACCTTTAATGACATTTTGCAAAGTACTAACTGGAGTCCACAAAAATGTCTCCCACTTAATGAAGGAAGCTGTGGAATTCTTCAATTCCACATTTCTTAAGATCCTAAATAGTCTTGCCCCTCTCCTGCTAAAAAGAGTCAAGACAAAACATGCTACCTGGCTTGCCAAGTCCACAAAGCAAATCATATCCTCCAGGGACAAAGCCTGGAAAGCCTGGCTGAAAAATAAAACTGCTTCCAACCTCATGCAATATAAACGACTTCGTAATCAGATTAAATGATTAGTTCTCAAAAACAAACAGGAATACTTACAAACCCTCCAAAATCAACATAAACAAAACCCTGGGGTGCAGTCAACTCCCTACTCCATCTGGGAACTAACCATAATCCATGTCCAAACCCAGAAAAAACACCCTCTGACTTAGCCTCACTCTTTAATTCATATATTCCTGACACCATTGCTAAGCTCACTACCACCTTTCCACCGATCAACACAGACCCAATACAACCTCCAATAGTACATATCCCATCTACTCCAATACCCACTTTCTCACTCTCTCCCATACCTACCTCAAGCATACAAAACTTCTTCATAAACTAAAACCATGTACTAATGCCCCAGATAACTTACCTGCACATTTCTTACAACCACAGCTTACCCCATCAGTATTCTCATTAATAGATCCATTCAGGAATCATACATACCTGACATCTGGGAAAAAGGCATATGTTCTCCCACTTCACAAATGTGGCAAGAACTCAGACGTCTCAAACTTCCAACCTATCATCATTCTTTCCCCATCTCAAAAATACTAGAAAAGTATATTCATACTCAACTCCTTAGTCACCTGGTTAAACACCAACTCCTTTGCTCCACTCAACATGGCTTTAGGCCGGGACATAGCACTAACACTGCCCTCATTTCCTTCCTGGACACAGTTAACAGAGCTCACGATGATGGCTGCTTACTCTATGCACTCTTTCCTGATCTATCAAAAGCATTTGACACAGTTTCCCACTCCTTTCTGCTTACTAAACTCTCCAAGCTTGGCATCTCTCCCCCCACCCTTCACTGATTTTCTAACCATCTCAGCAACAAGCAACAATCTACTATTTGGAAACACTCCTCCCCTTTCATCAATACTAATACAGAGGTACCCCAGGGATCTATATGGGACCCTTCTATTCAGTATATTCCTCAATGACTTCCACACTACTCTTACCCACAATACTGTTATCCAATATGCAGATGATTTTACTATTATCTGCTCTTCTAAATCCCCCTCTGTACTACAGCAACTAACCTAAGAAGCATTCACCTCAACTGAAATCTGGATGTCACAGAACCATTTTGCCCTCAACCCCAACAAAACTAAACTCTTAATATTTACCCCCAAAAAATCCAACCCGACTGACAAGTCTGAATTCTCTGTTCATTCTCAAATTAATACTATTATTGAAGTTGTCCCAAGTGCCAAATTGCTCAGTGTCATCATTGATGATAAATTAACCTTTGACCTTCATATCTACAGTAACATCAAAAAAAACCATCAAAATCTAGGAGTCCTTTTTAGGCAAAACTACTTTCTCAGCTTCTCTGCTAAAAAGGCTCTTGCCTTATCATTCCTGATTCCAACTCTCTTATATGCTACCCCCATCCTCTCCAGTATTCAGTCCTCCCTAAAAACTAAACTTGACTCATGCTACAACAAAGTTGCCAAATTTGCTACAAATACTAAATTCTCCAACCACCACTGTTCCCACTCTGCAACTAAATTGGCTTGAATTCCCCCCACCACCTCACATATCTATAACTAACTACTGCCCATAAACTCATCTACTACCCAAAAGCCTGCCCATCCCTCTCCTCCATTCTGACCAAGTACAATCCTAATCGACAACTTAGGTCTAAAAACAAAATGTTAATGAACATTCACAAACCTAAGCTCTCAGCCAGCCAAATGCTGTATTATTTTACTGTCACCAAGCTATGGAATAATCTCCCACCTTCACTAAGTATACTATCAGTAATCCAACTTCCTTTAAAAAATCCCTCAGACTTCATTTTTCCTCACACTGGATATGCAACTGCATACCGACAGTCAACCCCAAAAACTGACCCCCTCTCAGAACCCTTACTCATCTCCACTTAATCAATAGTATATCTTCCCCTTCTCTCTACCACACTAACTCCTTCTGCTGTCACTTTAGCCTGTATTATCCCCACCGTAGGCCTTCTGCCTCCTTCATTTGACCCTTTAAGTTAATTTCTTCATACTGCTAATAAAATACTTATATATTTACACTTTTTGTATTCATACTTTCAAACCATGATTGTAAAACAATTTTTCACTGTTGTTATCAAATATATTCCATATTATCTTCAAAATTATTCTATGTTGTTATTATTTTATTTTAATATACTACTACTGTTTTATATACTTTGTATGGCTGTGTAAACTTTACTTGTATGTAATTAAATGTACAGCTTTTCTTCCCGGGCCTCCACTGAAAATGGGCTCATTTCAGGCCCAGTGGACTTTCCAGTAAACAAATGCAATAAATAAATAAATGAATGAATAAATAAATTGTAACTGCAGGTAGTTCTTGCTCCATGGAAGTAAAGCTGTGTGTTTTGATTTTTCTAAGGGGATTTATTAGAGTAGCAATATTTTTTGGAGTGAGAGTAAAGCCTTCCCTGCTAATAATAACAGGAGTATGCCCTTGTCCTTCAT
The DNA here is from genome assembly GCF_019279795.1 of Protopterus annectens. NCBI lineage: Eukaryota > Metazoa > Chordata > Ceratodontiformes > Protopteridae > Protopterus > Protopterus annectens. Next base: position 220,191,444 of record NC_056733.1, on the reverse strand, counting down.
GTTTTACAAGATTTGTTATTAAATCATTAACAATGGTTATGACATAATATTTAATTGTTTCAGAAATCACTGTCTGGGAATTAAGGCAAATAGGGGCTTTGGCTTCAGTTGAATTCCATATCAAGGTCCAACTTCCTTAACAAAAGTAATACATATATATATATATATATATATATATATATATATATATGTGTGTGTGTGTGTGTATATATATATATATATATATATACATATCTAGATATATATATATATATATATATATATATATATATATATATATAGGTTTACCATGAAACTGTGGAATGGAGGTTCAGCTAAAATGGGAATGTCGAAAGTCATTTGGCTGCTTCCCGTATTGCTGACCTTCAATACTGTGAGTGTTTCGCACATATGTGGTCGACATTTTGACTAGAAATCGCAGTATAGTGCAGACTGGGAAATTACACTTTTCCCCACTGTAGTGCAGTCTTGGAGTTGGAATATATAATATGCAGGGGGTGTGGGGGTGCAGGGTGACTCCCCCCTCCTGCAAAAACATTAAGTCACGTGATTTTTAATAATGAACTGCAAAACTAAATGTCAAAAGTGCGAATGCGATTTGCCACTAAATGCACTTCAACATTCTGATCTACTTAATGGAAGTGGATTTTTGAAATCAACATTTTGAACAGATTATGTTATGTCGTTCACACATTTGATCATTTGATGGTAAACCTATATATATATTTTTTTTTTTATTTATTTATTTTACATTTGTTGACCGGGCTAGTCTAACTGGATATATGTCCATTTTCAGTAGAGGCCCGGGGAGAAAAGCTCCACATAGGCAAAATTTACAACTTTAGGTACAGATAAATAATTCTGTAACAACTTAAGGTACAGTACTATTTTGAGCTGAAGAATACACATTTTATATAGACAAATATTATTAAAGGAGCAGAGGATAAGAAACAGATAGAGCAACAAACTATTTTAAAGTGGCACACAATAAGAAAGAGAGGTGAAGAAAAAAACACAAATAAATGTAGCAGCTCAAGGAGCAGTATTTAGCAGAGTTATACCATTTATCCTATAGTAGCATAGCAACTTAAGGGAAGCATGTAGTAGGAAGTAAAACGAAAGTTTATATGGATGTTTTTATGTGCTAAATAGATTACTGCTGCTTGCTAAGCAAGTACACAATTAGAAAAAGAGTATGTGAGTGCAACTGTTAAAAATACTAAAAAAAAAGTAAAGGTAAGACTACTGTATGAGGCATGGAGAGAGTAGGAATCCAATTGCAAATGGTAATGTGGGAAGGCTACAGAGAAAGTGGTGGTAAGATTAGTCTGGGTTACTACATGGGCATAACCAGTGGTTACAAAGGTGTTGTTTGAGTTGTTTTTTGAACATTTTTACTGAGGAGAGAGATGAGAGTTCAGAGGGAAAGAGGTTCCAGGATTTGCCAACAGTGTTGGCGAACAGAGAGTCACCGACCTTATTTTTGGATTTGACTGTGGATACCAGTACTTTATTGGCTGAGCGAAGGGTTGTCAAATTACTATAGGGGGTAAGAAGGCTAGTAAGTATAGGAGAATTTTTTGGAAGATAGAGGATATTATGGGCGATAATAAGTTGTTTAATTTGGAGTTGATTATGAAGTTCTAGCCATCCTAGTTGTTTTAGGTTTTGACAGTGGTGAGTTCTAAATGAGGAACCAGTAGTAAATCTGGCAATATTGTTGTAGGAGGTAGCTAGTTTGTTAAGGTTGTTTCTTGATAGGTTGGTATAGATGGGACAGGCATAGAGGAGGGTGGAAATTAGATGGGTGAGGGCAATAGTTGTTCTAGCTGTTGGAGTAAGGAAGGGTTTAATCCTATAGAGGGAGCCTAATTTTCTGTTTACTGTTTTTATTGTTGTGTTAATATGTATGTCAAAGCTAAGATTATGGTCTATTGTAACCCCTAAGAGCTTGGTAGTTGGGTTGGGAGATATAATGATACCATCATTGGATATAACTGTGAAGTGAATTGGGGGGACCTTTGTGTGGGAGTGAAGAGTAGTAGTTTTTTTTTTTTTAGGATTCAGGAGGAGGCTATGCTGTAAGAACCATCTTTCTACGCTGTTAAGCACTGTTTGGGTAGTGGCCTGAAGTTGAGATGTTGAGGTAGCTGAACATATTAGTGTGGAGTCATCAGCTTACTGGATACATGTAGCTTGAGGAATGATCAAATTGAGATCATTTATGAAAATTGAGAATATGAGAGGGCCTAGGATAGAACCTTGAGGGACTCCTAGGGTAATAGGAAGGTGAGAGGACAGATTATTTTCCCAGAGCACAGCCTGTTGCCTATTCTCAAGGAAGGATTTAAACCATTGTAAAGCCTGTATATCTAGTGAGAGAACCAAGTATGTTCAAGAGAAGTTGATGGTTGACCATGTCAAAGGCTTTTGATAGGGCAATAAAGAGTGCTGAGGATAGAGTATTGTTGTTTCGGTTATTGTTAATACAGTCAGAAAAGGATAAGAGGGCTGTGGTGGTACTATGGTGAGGCCTAAAGCCATGTTGGCAGTTAGCTAGTAAGTTATTTTTCAGTAGGTGGTCTAATAGTTGGTGGTGGATACATTTTTCCATAATTTTAGATAAAGGGGAGAGTAAAGCTATTGGATGGTAGCTTGAGAGTTCAGTTGAGTTGCCTCCTTTGTGGAGTGGGATAATACGGGAGACTTTCCAAATAGATGTTATTGTTCCTTCAGTGATGGTTCTATTTATAAGGATGGAAATAGGAAAGGATATTGCTGCTGCAGCTATCTGTAGATATTTTGCTGGTAAATTGTCAGCTGAGGGGGTGCAAGGTTTTAGTTTATGAAGAAGAGTGCAGATGAGGGACATTGGGACTGGTTGTAAATTAAATGATGGGGTTAAAGTTGACAAGGAGGCTGATAGATATGTGTTAACAGGAGGTAGTGAGTTGGTGAGAGTTTGGACTGCTTCAGTGAAGAAGGTATTGAAGGCATTAGCAATATGCTTTGGACTTTCATAGTTGGATCCTGTAGGGGTGGGAGTTTTGGACTGTCCTGGGTGGAGGAGACTGTTAATGCCTGCCCAGAACTTTTGTGGTTTATATTGATGGGTTTGCTGGTTGTTGTGATAGAAGTTCCTTTTATCTAGTAGTATAGACTTTTTGGTGACATTTCTCAATTGTCTAAATGTTAGATGATCAGCAGGGTTTTTAGTTGCTCGCCATTTGGCCCAGATTTTATTTCTCTGTATAATTTTGTGCCTTGTCTCTTTTGTTAGCCATGGAGCAATTTTTATCCTATTTCTCATTGAGCGGGATGGGGCATGATGGTCCAAGTTTTCTAAGAATTTGACATTAAAGTAGGATACAGCTTCGTCTAATTGGAGGTATTTTAGGGGTGACCAGTCACATGCTTTCAGTTCAGTTTGGAAATTAATAGGGTTAAAGTTTTTGTTGGACCGAATGGTTTTATATAAGGTTGGTTTATGAGTATTCATTTTTGTCTGATTATGTAGGTCAGTGAGTGGTCACTGATATCATCAGGAAGGATTCCTGCATCATAAGAAAGGGGCTGACTGTTTATTAGTATACAATCTAGAGCTGTTTCTTTGTTGTTGGTGGGGGAGGTGATAGTTTGAGAAAAACCATAAAGGTTTATATGGGTAGTCTGGTTGTCTGAGATGCAGGTATTCCAGTCAATATTAAAGTCACCCAGTATTATGGTTTCTTGTGGGTAGTTAGTTGACAGCCAGGAAAGAATATTTTCCAGGATGGTTATGTTGTTACCAGGAGTGAGGTAGGCACATATTATATAGATAGATTTGTGAGTGTTGATTTTGAGTTTAGAAATAAGGATTTCTGTTCTACTAGTAGAAGGTGGTTGCACATTTATTGGTGTTAATTGCAAATCTGCTTTGTATAGTATTGCTACACCCCCGCCCCTTTTGGTTATACAATCTAATCTCATGATATTGTATCCTGGTGGGG